>NC_068392.1:21864660-21867160 GCF_023724105.1 Carassius gibelio
TATATGAAAGAAAAGAACAAAAAAGGATATGTTATTAGTTTGGATTTTGAAAAGGCCTTTGATAGAGTGGAGCATGAATATTTATTTGGAATTTTAAGAAGGTACGGGTTTGGGGATAATTTTGTCAAGTGGATTACAATTTTATATAGGGGAGCAATAACAAGAATACAGTGTAATGGTTTTTTAACAGAATGTTTTAAAATTACTAGGTCAATAAGACAAGGATGTCCATTATCAGCGCTTTTATATTCTTTAGTTGCAGAACCATTGGGATTAGCTATTAAAATAGATGAAGACATAAGAGGGATAAACATTGAAGGAAGTGGGGGAAATGAAAAAATATTTCAATATGCGGATGACACAACAATAATAGTTAAAGATATAGAGAGTGTTAATAAAGTAATGGAAGTAGTACAGATGTTTTGTAGGGGATCAGGAGGCAAGTTAAATGAAGAAAAAACAACGTATGTGAGATTTGGATGAGTAAATGTTTTAACGGATCATTTTCATTTTAAAGAAACAAAAGAAATAAGGATTTTAGGTGTTCTAATGGGAAAAGACGAAAGGAATGTTAAAGAAAAAATGTGGGAAGAAATAGTAGGAGGAATTGAAAGAAGGTTAAATTTTTGGAAATTGAGGACATTAAGTTTAAAAGGGAAGGTTTTAATTTTAAATGTTTTAATGGTGACAAAGTTGTGGTATGTTTTATATGTGACTGCTATGCCAATATGGGTGGAGAAAAGGTTGAAAAAATGTTTTTTAGATTTTTTATGGAATAGTAAACCGTCAAGAATCGCATATAGTACATTAATAGGAGAAGTAGGGAAAGGAGGGATGGGATTAATTGATGTTGAACAGAGAAAAAATAGCTTAAGAATTAAAATAGTAAAAAAATATCTGGATGAGGGTCACAAAACAGCATGGAAAAGGACAATGGAGTATTTTTTAAACAAATGTGGGGATTTTAACATGGGGGATGGAATTTTATGGATGAAAACGAAGAATTGGATGACAGAAAGATTACCAGAGTTTTATAGAGAAATGTTTAGTGCCTGGGGAAAATTTTTAGACAGAGTAGAGTATGATCCAGATGGGAGAGAAAACATTTTAAATCAACCTCTGTTTTTAAACAAAAACATTTTAAAACAAGACAAAGAAATGTTTTTAAAGAAATGGATGGATGTGGGGATAACGAGAGTGAGAGATGTTTTATATGAATTTAAAGAAGGATTTTTACCGACACAATTTATTGTGGATGCAATGGAGGAGGCAAAAGAAGATTACAGTGAACAAGAAATAAAAAATAAATATGAAATCATTAAAAATGCAATACCTAAAGAGTGGATTAAAAGAATAGAAAGTACGGAAGGAGAACCAAAAGAGAAATGTATTCATGTGAAATTAGGGGAAAAACTGTATGATTTTAAGGAATGTACTGTGAAAATGATTTATCGTGCTTTTAGAGATGATGTTTTTAAAGAGCCGATTGTAAATGGATACTGGGTGCAGAAATTCAAAGATTTAAAAAAAGAGTGTATATGGAGAAACATGACGGGGAAATGTGTTGAAACAAAATTGGAATGTTTGGAGTATTTTATAAGACATAAAGTGGTTTTTACTGATGTTATTTTAAATAAAATAGGAATGGAAGAAAATGCTCTGTGTAAAGTGTGCCAGGAAGAGGAAGAGGGGATTTTACATCTGTTTTTACATTGTAGAGAGCTAGAGGACTTTTTAAGGAAATGTAAATGTTTAATTAAAGATGTGGCTGAGGAGTGGGATGAAAATGTAATGGAATGGAACAGAGTTGTGATGTTTGGTTGGGAGAAAAAGTGTAAAAACAAAAGTTTTATTAATCTGTGTGTAATGCTAATGAAAAGTGCAATATGGGACAGAAGAACTCTGGCTAAAAAGGAAAAAATTGTGTTGGATGTTTGGAGTGTGTTTAAAAGAAAAACAGAATTATATATCGAAAGACTGTATGTGTACTTTAAAGGTGTGAATATGTTAGACTCTTTTTATGATGTTTTTACCCCACAAGTTTGTTGTGTTTTAAATGATTTAATGTGGAAGTTGCCAGAAAGTGGAAGAGTTTTTTAAATTATCTATGTAAATGAAAGATGTGTAATGTAGAGATGTGTAAAGACGATGTTCTGTATTTTCTATTGATTATTGTATTTTATTGATTGAAATTTCTTAATTAAAAAAAAAAAAAAAAAAAAAAGGCTATGCCGATCTCGTCTGCTCTCGGAAGCTAAGCAGGATTGGGCCTGGTTAGTACTTGGATGGGAGACCGCTTGGGAATACCAGGTGCTGTAAGCCTTTTGGAAACTTTTCACTTAGTATATAATAATTTTGCCAAAAAGTAGAGTCAATGCCCCATCTCTGAATCTTAGCAGGTTTAGGTCTGGTGAGTACTTGGATGAGAGACTGCCTAGGAATACCAGGTGCTTTAAGCTTTTTGGAAATGTTTCACTTAGTACATAATAATTTTGCTAAA
>NC_068392.1:21869660-21874660 GCF_023724105.1 Carassius gibelio
TGTAACTCCCTCAACCAACATTAAGAGAAGAACATATCCGGGTACTGAAATAGCAGATGGTACGAGATATGTAAAGGTCAGGTTCCCAAAGGAAGTTGTATCTCTACCATATAGCAGCAAGTTTGAGACTGCTGAGGGCACACAGTACTTTCGGATTATACACGATCGGCAGGTGAAAACCTGTAGATTGTGTATGGATCCAGGACATGTATTTAAAGATTGCCCGGACTTTATTTGTTACCAGTGCAAAGAGCAGGGGCACTTGGCAAGAAGCTGCAATGCAGTGAAGTGCCCGGAATGTAGGAAAGTGTTGGTGAGGTGCGAATGTTGGATGGGGGAGGGAGAAAATAGTAGTGAACAAGAAACAGATATGGTTGTTAATGTGGGTGGGCAAAAGCAGAGGGAAACCGAGATGGACAATGTTTTAAACAAGGAGATGGAAGATTGTGGACTGGGAGAGGAAAATGAAGAGGAAGAACATCAAGCAGACACAGGAGGAGAGGAAAAAGAAAATGATGGAGAAAAAACAATATCACAAGGGACGGTGCAAAGGACCATGGAAATAAGCAAAGAACAGGAGGAACAAAAAAACAATGAGGAAGATTATCAGGAGGGGAGAATGGAGAGAAAAGGAGAAGAGAAACACTGTGGACTGAGAGAGGACAATGGAGAGAAAGAACATCAGGGGGACACAGGAGAAAAGAAGAAAGAACTAGATGTAGAAATAACAACATCTCAATGGACTGTGCAAAAGACTATGGATATGAGCGAGGAACATGGGGAACAACAAAACGACGAGGAAGGTTATCAGGAGAGGAGAATGGAGAGAAAAGGAGAAGATAAACGTAGGAAAGAACGAGAAGGAATACAAAGAAGAAGAACTTTAAAGGTAACACCCAATATAGACATTGCAAAGAAAAGATTTTTAAGGCAAGGAATATTAAAAGACAAGGAGGGTTGTGAGAACAGATTTGATGTACTGAGAGATATGGAGCATGACTGAAAAAAAATGAAATGTTTTAATTATTTATTTTATATTGTTTTTATGTTTTTAAGATTTGTTTCATTTAATGCACGAGGTTTAATGGATGTGGAGAAATTTGAAAATATGAGGGAATTATGTAGAGGGGTGGATGTATTTGTATTACAAGAAACGAATTGGAAAAATTATTGTGTTAAAAGGTTTGAAAATTTATGGGATGGGAATATACATTGTAATAATGGTACAGAGAAAACTGGGAAAGGGGTTGCTATTTTAATAAGAAGAGAGGTGTGTGAAAAAGAAAGTGTGGTGTTTAATGATGGAGCAGGGAAATGTTTAGCTGTTGAAATAGAAAAAGGAAATGAGAGATGTACAATATGTAACATACATGCTCCAAATGAAGAAAAGCAAAAGGTGGAATTTTTTAAAACAATATCTGCAAATGTAAGAATTAATGAAAGGGTGATTTTAATGGGGGATTTTAATACTGTTTTTACAGAATTAGACTTAGCAAGTAATATGGTTTTTAAGACTGATAAGGGAAGGGAGGAGTTGAACAAACTGATGGGGGATTTTAAATTGATTGATGTGTGGAGAGAAAGAAATAGAACGAGTAGGCAATTTTCAAGAAGACAATATGTTTTAAAAGAACTGAAACAAAGTAGGATTGATTATATTTTATGTACAGAGGAAATGCAAGGGAATATTACTAATGTTTATTATAAACGAGTTGGTCTTAGTGATCATTCTCTCTTATTTTTAACATTAGATTCTTCAAGTGTGAAAAGGGGAGGGGGAGTGTGGGTTTTAAATGCAAAGATTTTAAAGAGTAATGCATATCAGGAAAGTATTAAAGGGATTGTGGAAGAAAGCAAAATTAATAGAATGTATAGGGAAGAGAAAAGAGTATGGTGGGATAGTGTTAAGTGGGAAATAAAGACATGTTCAATAGAATACAGCAAAAATGTCAGAAAATTAGAAAGACAGAAGGAAACCGAATTAACCAAACTCCTGAATAATGAGTTAAGTAAAGTGTCAGAAAGCAATGGAAAAGAGGAAATTGAAAAAATAATAATGCTACAAGATAAATTAAAGATATTAGAAGAGGAAAAATGTAAGGGTGCAATTATAAGAAGTAAAGCAAAATATGCAGTAGAGGGAGAAAGATGCACAAATTTTTTCTTTAATTTAGAACAAAATAGGCAGAAGGCTGATCTATTGAAAGAAGTCTTAAATAAAAAAGGGGAAATAGAAACAGAAACTAAAGAAATTTTGAAAACAGTAAAGCAATATTACATGGACATGTTTAAGGGACAAGGTATAGGAAAAAATGATGAGGAGTTTTTGATTAAACAAATTAAATCTAAGTTAACAGGTGAGGACAGGATTTTGTGTGATGAAGAAATTAAGGAAGAAGAAATAGATATTGCAATTCAACAGTTAAAACCTGGAAAGAGCCCTGGTGTGGATGGTTTGACTAATGAATTTTATAAAACTTTTAGAGAAATGTTAGTGCCAATTTTAAAAGAAGTTTTTGAAGAAATTTTCAAGAAGGGGGTGTTGAGTGAAAAAATGAAGATAGGCATGGTAAAAATGATTTACAAAAAAAGCGGTAATCCAAAAGATCTTAACAATTTTAGACCTATATCCATGTTGAATACAGATTTTAAAATATTAGCAAAAGTATTAGCAAACAGATTAAAAAAGGTTTTACCAAAAATAATAAAAACAACACAGGCATACGGGGTGCAAGGAAGAGATATAGTAGATGTGGTTAAAAGTATAAGAGACACAATTTATTATATGAAGGAGAAGGGAAAGGGGGGATTTTTAATAAGTCTGGATTTAGAAAAGGCATTTGACAGGGTAGAGCATGAGTTTTTATTTGATGTTCTTAAGGCTTTTGGTTTTGGAGAAAATTTTAGAAAATGGATTTGGATTTTTTACTCAGATGTGTTAACATGCATAAAATGCAATGGTTTTTTAACAGATTGTTTTCAACCAACAAGGTCGATCAGGCAAGGATGCCCACTGTCTGCCTTACTTTACTCTCTGGTAGCCGAGCCACTTGGTTTGGCTATTAAGGCAGACAGAGAAATCAAAGGAATACAAATAAAGAACCATTTCCAAAGAGAAGCAGTGTATCAGTATGCAGATGATACAACCTTGTTGGTAGAAGACATCCAAAGTATTGATAGGGCAATGGGGATTTTAGAAAGATATTGTAAAGGGTCGGGAGCTAAAGTAAATGTGGGGAAAAGTGTGTGTATGAGGATTGGCAGAGTAGAGGAAATACCGCAGCATATACAATTCAAGGAGGAAATGCAGCACATCAAGATTTTGGGGTTGTGGGTTGGTATTGATTCTAATAAGGCAGACACTTTGAATTGGGAAGGTGTTTTAAATGGAATTGGAAAAAGACTGAGATTTTGGCAAATGAGAGATTTAAAGCTAAGGGGGAAAGTTTTAATTATAAATTCATTGATGCTGTCGAAAGTCTGGTATGTGTTGGGAGTAACCCCATTGCCTCATCTGTACTACAAAAAAATGAAAGAATTGGTTTTAAAGTTTTTATGGGGAAATGGAAGGGCTAAGATTGCATATGATACATTACTTGGAAACCTAAAGGAGGGAGGATTGGGACTTTTAAATCCATTTTTAAGAATGAGATCGCTGAGAATTAAAACAGTTCAGAAGTTTCTAGAGAGCAAAAGTGATGTAATTTGGAAAAGAGTCATGGAATATTACCTGGAAAAATGTAATATGGGATGTAATGTTTTATGGATGAAAATGAAAAGCTGGATGTTAAAAGGTCTGCCATGTTTTTATGTGGAGGTTTTGGAATCATGGGGGGAATTTTTAGAAAATGTACTGATTTTACCTAAAGGAAGGGCCCAGCTTTTAGATTGTTTTTAAATCCGAATATCATAAGGGACGGTAAGGTCATGTATTATAAAGAATGGTGGGATTGTGGTTTGAGACAAATAAAAGATCTATTGTATGAGGTGATAGAGGGTTATGTACCTTTACAGGCAGTTGTGGATGCATTGAGAGAGGGGGGCAAAAGGGCGTGGAGAAGGAAGTTAGAAGGACAATATGAGGATTTAAAGAAAGCGATACCAAAGGACTGGATTGAAAGAATTGAAAACTATGAGAGTGGGGATGAGAATGAATTTCCAGATGTATTTTTTAAAAGGTTAAATGGGGAAAACGTTCATTTTAATTTATGCAAAGTAAGGAATGTGTATAGTATTTTTAGGTCTATCGCTTTTACAAAACCAGTAGCTTTGAACTACTGGAAAGAAAGATATGATGACTTAAATGAAAATGAAATTTGGGGAAACGTGAGGTTGAAATATATGGAACCAATTTTAGAGAATTTTAATTATTTATTGAGACACAATTGTATATTAACAGAGATGAGATTACATAAAATAGGAATTCAAAATGATGCAAAGTGTAAAGTGTGTATGAAAGAAAAGGAAGGACTGTTACATCTGTTTTTTTATTGTGAAAGGTTAGATGATTTTATGAGAAAAATGAAGGAAATTGCAAAAGAAATTTTGGAGGGGAAGTATGATGAGGACCAAAAGAAGTGGGAAACAATGTTTTTATTTGGTCATAATGACTGCAATATGTATACCTTTAATTTATGTGTAACAATAGCAAAGTATGTAATATGGTTGAGAAGAAACATGGCGAAATATGATGGGAAAAATGTTGATGTGTGGATAATCTTTAAAAACAGGATGGAATACTCGGTGAGACTGTTATGGAATTATTTCTCAATGGAAAACAAAGAGGATGATTTTATAGAAATGATTGTAAGAGGGAATCCAATGTTGGAAATGAAAGAAAATGGTGTAAACTGGCTATGGGGGAAATATGAATAATAATGTCATGGATTGTAACTGTATGAAACAAATTAAATGAATGTAAATTTTTTATAATAAAAAAAAAAAAAAAAAAAAAAAAATCTCGTCTGCTCTCGGAAGCTAAGCAGGTTTGGGCCTGGTTA
>NC_068392.1:21894660-21899660 GCF_023724105.1 Carassius gibelio
CAAAAATAAAAGTCCAGGTATAGATGGTTTGGGGAGTGAATTTTATATTGTTTTTAAAGATTTTTTAACCAGTATTTTAAAGGAAGTATATGAAGACATTTTTAAGAAGGAGGAAATGAACCAGAGAATGGGGATGGGATTAATAAAGTTAATATATAAAAGAAAAGGAGATAAAGTAGACCTAAAAAATTATAGACCAATTACAATGCTGAATACAGATCTGAAAATTTTAACAAAAGTTTTAGCCAATAGATTGAAAGAGGTAATGCCAACCATAATTAAAACAAATCAAGTGTATGGAGTAAAAGGGAAAGATATAGCAGATACAACTTTAAGTATAATAGATAGAATAAGATATATGAAAGAAAAGAACAAAAAAGGATATGTTATTAGTTTGGATTTTGAAAAGGCCTTTGATAGAGTGGAGCATGAATATTTATTTGGAATTTTAAGAAGGTACGGGTTTGGGGATAATTTTGTCAAGTGGATTACAATTTTATATAGGGGAGCAATAACAAGAATACAGTGTAATGGTTTTTTAACAGAATGTTTTAAAATTACTAGGTCAATAAGACAAGGATGTCCATTATCAGCGCTTTTATATTCTTTAGTTGCAGAACCATTGGGATTAGCTATTAAAATAGATGAAGACATAAGAGGGATAAACATTGAAGGAAGTGGGGGAAATGAAAAAATATTTCAATATGCGGATGACACAACAATAATAGTTAAAGATATAGAGAGTGTTAATAAAGTAATGGAAGTAGTACAGATGTTTTGTAGGGGATCAGGAGGCAAGTTAAATGAAGAAAAAACAACGTATGTGAGATTTGGATGAGTAAATGTTTTAACGGATCATTTTCATTTTAAAGAAACAAAAGAAATAAGGATTTTAGGTGTTCTAATGGGAAAAGACGAAAGGAATGTTAAAGAAAAAATGTGGGAAGAAATAGTAGGAGGAATTGAAAGAAGGTTAAATTTTTGGAAATTGAGGACATTAAGTTTAAAAGGGAAGGTTTTAATTTTAAATGTTTTAATGGTGACAAAGTTGTGGTATGTTTTATATGTGACTGCTATGCCAATATGGGTGGAGAAAAGGTTGAAAAAATGTTTTTTAGATTTTTTATGGAATAGTAAACCGTCAAGAATCGCATATAGTACATTAATAGGAGAAGTAGGGAAAGGAGGGATGGGATTAATTGATGTTGAACAGAGAAAAAATAGCTTAAGAATTAAAATAGTAAAAAAATATCTGGATGAGGGTCACAAAACAGCATGGAAAAGGACAATGGAGTATTTTTTAAACAAATGTGGGGATTTTAACATGGGGGATGGAATTTTATGGATGAAAACGAAGAATTGGATGACAGAAAGATTACCAGAGTTTTATAGAGAAATGTTTAGTGCCTGGGGAAAATTTTTAGACAGAGTAGAGTATGATCCAGATGGGAGAGAAAACATTTTAAATCAACCTCTGTTTTTAAACAAAAACATTTTAAAACAAGACAAAGAAATGTTTTTAAAGAAATGGATGGATGTGGGGATAACGAGAGTGAGAGATGTTTTATATGAATTTAAAGAAGGATTTTTACCGACACAATTTATTGTGGATGCAATGGAGGAGGCAAAAGAAGATTACAGTGAACAAGAAATAAAAAATAAATATGAAATCATTAAAAATGCAATACCTAAAGAGTGGATTAAAAGAATAGAAAGTACGGAAGGAGAACCAAAAGAGAAATGTATTCATGTGAAATTAGGGGAAAAACTGTATGATTTTAAGGAATGTACTGTGAAAATGATTTATCGTGCTTTTAGAGATGATGTTTTTAAAGAGCCGATTGTAAATGGATACTGGGTGCAGAAATTCAAAGATTTAAAAAAAGAGTGTATATGGAGAAACATGACGGGGAAATGTGTTGAAACAAAATTGGAATGTTTGGAGTATTTTATAAGACATAAAGTGGTTTTTACTGATGTTATTTTAAATAAAATAGGAATGGAAGAAAATGCTCTGTGTAAAGTGTGCCAGGAAGAGGAAGAGGGGATTTTACATCTGTTTTTACATTGTAGAGAGCTAGAGGACTTTTTAAGGAAATGTAAATGTTTAATTAAAGATGTGGCTGAGGAGTGGGATGAAAATGTAATGGAATGGAACAGAGTTGTGATGTTTGGTTGGGAGAAAAAGTGTAAAAACAAAAGTTTTATTAATCTGTGTGTAATGCTAATGAAAAGTGCAATATGGGACAGAAGAACTCTGGCTAAAAAGGAAAAAATTGTGTTGGATGTTTGGAGTGTGTTTAAAAGAAAAACAGAATTATATATCGAAAGACTGTATGTGTACTTTAAAGGTGTGAATATGTTAGACTCTTTTTATGATGTTTTTACCCCACAAGTTTGTTGTGTTTTAAATGATTTAATGTGGAAGTTGCCAGAAAGTGGAAGAGTTTTTTAAATTATCTATGTAAATGAAAGATGTGTAATGTAGAGATGTGTAAAGACGATGTTCTGTATTTTCTATTGATTATTGTATTTTATTGATTGAAATTTCTTAATTAAAAAAAAAAAAAAAAAAAAAAGGCTATGCCGATCTCGTCTGCTCTCGGAAGCTAAGCAGGTTTGGGCCTGGTTAGTACTTGGATGGGAGACCGCTTGGGAATACCAGGTGCTGTAAGCCTTTTGGAAACTTTTCACTTAGTATATAATAATTTTGCCAAAAAGTAGAGTCAATGCCCGATCTCTGAATCTTAGCAGGTTTAGGTCTGGTGAGTACTTGGATGAGAGACTGCCTAGGAATACCAGGTGCTTTAAGCTTTTTGGAAATGTTTCACTTAGTACATAGTAATTTTGCTAAAAAAATAGATTCAATGCCCGATCTCTGTATCTTAGCAGGTTTAGGTCTGGTTAGTACTTGGATGAGAGACTGCCTAGGAATACCAGGTGCTTTAAGCTTTTGGGTTTTCTTTGCTACTTATATAATGTACTGGCGATTAGATGGGCTGGTCTTTAAATAGCCCTCTCTTTGCAGCAGTCTTCGCTTACGGCCATACCAACCTGGCTATGCCCGATCTCGTCTGCTCTCGGAAGCTAAGCAGGTTTGGGCCTGGTTAGTACTTGGATGGGAGACCGCCTGGGAATACCAGGTGCTGGAAGCTTTTTGGAAACTTTTCACTTAGTATATAATAATTTTGCCAAAAAAAAGAGTCAATGCCCGATCTCTGAATATTAGCAGGTTTGGGCCTGGTTAGTACATGGATGAGAGACTGCCTGGGAATACCAGGTGCTTTAAACTTTTTGGAAAATTTCACGATTTATAAAATAATCTTGCAAAAAAAAAAAAAAAGGGTCAATGCCCGATCTCTGAATCTTAGCAGGTTTAGGTCTGGTTAGTACTTGGATGAGAGACTGCCTAGGAATACCAGGTGCTTTAAGCTTTTTGGAAATGTTTCACTTAGTATATAATAATTTTGCTAAAAAATAGATTCAATGCCCGATCTCTGAATCTTAGCAGGTTTAGGTCTGGTTAGTACTTGGATGAGAGACTGCCTAGGAATACCAGGTGCTTTAAGCTTTTTGGAAATGTTTCACTTAGTACATAATAATTTTGCTAAAAAAATAGATTCAATGCCCGATCTCTGCATCTTAGCAGGTTTAGGTCTGGTTAGTACTTGGATGAGAGACTGCCTGGGAATACCAGGTGCTTTAAACTTTTTGGAAAATTTCACGATTTATAAAATAATCTTGCAAAAAAAAAAAAAAAGAGTCAATGCCCGATCTCTGAATCTTAGCAGGTTTAGGTCTGGTGAGTACTTGGATGAGAAACTGCCTAGGAATACCAGGTGCTTTAAGCTTTTTGGAAATGTTTCACTTAGTATATAATAATTTTGCTGAAAAATAGATTCAATGCCCGATCTCTGAATATTAGCAGGTTTGGGCCTGGTTAGTACATGGATGAGAGACTGCCTGGGAATACCAGGTGCTTTAAACCTTTTGGAAAATTTCACGATTTATATAAAAATCTTGCAAAAAAAAAAAAAAAAAGAGTCAATGCCCGATCTCTGAATCTTAGCAGGTTTAGGTCTGGTGAGTACTTGGATGAGAAACTGCCTAGGAATACCAGGTGCTTTAAGCTTTTTGGAAATGTTTCACTTAGTATATAATAATTTTGCTGAAAAATAGATTCAATGCCCGATCTCTGAATATTAGCAGGTTTGGGCCTGGTTAGTACATGGATGAGAGACTGCCTGGGAATACCAGGTGCTTTAAACCTTTTGGAAAATTTCACGATTTATATAAAAATCTTGCAAAAAAAAAAAAAAAAAAAAAAAGAGTCAATGCCCGATCTCTGAATCTTAGCAGGTTTAGGTCTCGTTAGTACTTGGATGAGAGACTGCCTAGGAATACCAGGTGCTTTAAGCTTTTGGGTTTTCTTTCCTACTTATATAATGTACTGGCGATTAGATGGGCTGGTCTTTAAATAGCCCTCTCTTTGCAGCAGTCTTCGCTTACGGCCATACCAACCTGGCTATGCCTGATCTCGTCTGCTCTCGGAAGCTAAGCAGGTTTGGGCCTGGTTAGTACTTGGATGGGAGACCGCCTGGGAATACCAGGTGCTGGAAGCTTTTTGGAAACTTTTCACTTAGTATATAATAATTTTGCTAAAAAATAGATCCAATGCCCGATCTCTGAATCTTAGCAGGTTTAGGTCTGGTTAGTACTTGGATGAGAGACTGCCTAGGAATACCAGGTGCTTTAAACCTTTTGGAAAATTTCACGATTTATATAATAATCTTGCAAAAAAAAAAAAAAAAAAAAAAGAGTCAATGCCCGATCTCTGAATCTTAGCAGGTTTAGGTCTGGTGAGTACTTGGATGAGAGACTGCCTAGGAATACCAGGTGCTTTAAGCTTTTTGGAAATGTTTCACTTAGTACATAGTAATTTTGCTAAAAAAATAGATTCAATGCCCGATCTCTGTATCTTAGCAGGTTTAGGTCTGGTT
>NC_068392.1:21907160-21909660 GCF_023724105.1 Carassius gibelio
GATTTATCTCAACGACAGCAAATGATAAAGAGGTTGAGCCAACAAACAAAGTATCAGAGGCAATACAGAAAAGAAGCAACATTAACAATGACTGTAAAAGATATAGAACACACAACAGTAATAATGATCATTAAATCAGTTGAAGAGAAAGTAGGAATTGGAAAACTGATCGGACTAAGAAGAAAGAATAACAATGAATTTGAAATGACTATGGAAAGTGAGTTGGACTGTGGTTTACTGTTGAATGGAATCATGATTAACGGAAAAGAATGTGAGATAAGGAAACTGTGTGCAACAGAAAGAATGGTATCTTTCTTGAGTCTGCCCAGCTATATAGAAGATGAGGAAATTATTCAAAAACTGATAAATTGGGGAGTAACTCCCATTTTGCCTCTAAGAAGAAGATATCATCCGGGGACAACAGTGGCGGACGGAACACGTTTTCTAAAGGTAAAGTTTCCACAAGAAGTGACATCTTTGCCATATAATACCAGGTTCATGACTGAAGAAGGAGTGCAGTACTACAGAGTGATTCATGACAACCAGCTGAAGACATGCAGGATCTGTGTAAGTGTGGAACATGAGAAAAAGGACTGTCCGCAATTCAAATGTCGAGACTGTTTTGAGCAGGGGCATTATGCGCGGGACTGCAAAGTCCCACGGTGCCAAGGCTGCGACAAAGCAATCATGAGATGCAGATGTGAGATGGGACATGAGGTAAATGAGGACACAAATATGGACGTACAGGAGGTGATGGGAGATACTGCAACTGATCATTTAAATGATTCACTGCGGGAGACTCAAGGAGAGGAAGATGAACAGGACAATGAGGAAGAGGAGGAAACCAACAAAGATGAGAATGAAGAAAAGAGCAAAGATGGAGAACAAGGAATGGAGAAGGGAGAAAGAGTAGACAAAGAGGAAAGAATTTTGATTAACAAAGACTTTTCTAAGGAAAAGGAAGAAGTGGACACGACTGGGATGGACTATGAAAAAGGTCAAGAAAAGGATGAGGATAAGGGAATGAAGATACTGCCGGAGGTAAGAGAAGTGGAAAATGGGGAGAGGATTTTTGGTTTGGAAAATAAAGGAATAGAAAGACTGAATAGAGGTGTAAAAGCAAGAACAAAAGGTGGAGTTGACATTCAAAAGGTTCTTAAAAAGCAGAAAATAAGAAGAGATGCGCTAAAGGAAAGGAGGAAAAGTGGAAATGGGGGAAGCAAGACATGTTTTCTTTAAAGACAATGAAACTAATTGAGTGGTGGTTTTTGGTTTATCCTGTGTTTTCCTTAATGAGTTTTCTAAGTATTGTTTCATTGAATGCTAGAGACTTATCCCAAAGTCAAAGGTTTGAAAGATTGATGTGTCTGACTAAAAATAGGGATATGTTATGTCTACAAGGAATGAGGTGGGAAGATAAAATAAGTGATGAAATCAGAAAATTGTGGAATGGAGAAATGTATAGTAATTGTGATATAGGAAGGAAAAGAGGGGTCGCTATTTTAATAAATGTCAATAATGAGTGTTTTTTAAATTGCATCTTAAACATTGCAAGGTTTGTTAAATGGAGCAGAAGAAACATGGTCAAACAAAAGAAGACAAAAATACATGTGTGCAATTTTTTTAGGATAAAGATGTGTTTTATTCTAAATGTTCTGTTTTGTTACTATAATATGAAAGATGAAAAATAAGTGTTTGTTAAAAAAAAAGTGTAAAAGGGAGTCCATTCCTTGAAATGACATATTTTCATTTTAATGTATTATGCAAAAATGTGATTTAGATTGTTTTTAAAATGTATGTTAAATGTATGTATGAGTCTTTTTTAGAAAAAAAAAAAAAATGTTAAAAGACTGTTTTAAAAGGAAATAAGACTTTAATGTACAAAATATTTATGGAATGTTGTAATATGACAATTTTTGAATAAAAAAAAAAAAAAAAATGCCCGATCTCGTCTGCTCTCGGAAGCTAAGCAGGTTTGGGCCTGGTTAGTACTTGGATGGGAGACCGCTTGGGAATACCAGGTGCTGTAAGCCTTTTGGAAACTTTTCACTTAGTATATAATAATTTTGCCAAAAAATAGAGTCAATGCCCCATCTCTGAATCTTAGCAGGTTTAGGTCTGGTGAGTACTTGGATGAGAGACTGCCTAGGAATACCAGGTGCTTTAAGCTTTTTGGAAATGTTTCACTTAGTACATAATAACTTTGCTAAAAAAATAGATTCAATGCCCGATCTCTGCATCTTAGCAGGTTTAGGTCTGGTTAATACTTGGATGAGAGACTGCCTAGGAATACCAGATGCTTTAAGCTTTTGGGTTTTCTTTGCTACTTATATAATGTACTGGCGATTAGATGGGCTGGTCTTTAAATAGCCCTCTCTTTGCAGCAGTCTTCGCTTACGGCCATACCAACCTGGCTATGCCCGATCTCGTCTGCTCTTGGAAGCTAAGCAGGTTTGGGCCTGGTTAGTACTTGGATGGGAGACTGCCTGGGAATACCAGG
>NC_068392.1:21917160-21919660 GCF_023724105.1 Carassius gibelio
ACTTAGTATATAATAATTTTGCTGAAAAATAGATTCAATGCCCGATCTCTGAATATTAGCAGGTTTGGGCCTGGTTAGTACATGGATGAGAGAATGCCTGGGAATACCAGGTGCTTTAAACTTTTTGGAAAATTTTACGATTTATAAAATAATCTTGCAAAAAAAAAAAGAGTCAATGCCCGATCTCTGAATCTTAGCAGGTTTAGGTCTGGTGAGTACTTGGATGAGAAACTGCCTAGGAATACCAGGTGCTTTAAGCTTTTTGGAAATGTTTCACTTAGTATGAAATAATTTTGCTAAAAAATAGATTCAATGCCCGATCTCTGAATCTTAGCAGGTTTAGGTCTGGTTAGTACTTGGATGAGAGACTGCCTAGGAATACCAGGTGCTTTAAACCTTTTGGAAAATTTCACGATTTATATAATAATCTTGCAAAAAAAAAAAAAAAAAAAGAGTCAATGCCCGATCTCTGAATCTTAGCAGGTTTAGGTCTCGTTAGTACTTGGATGAGAGACTGCCTAGGAATACCAGGTGCTTTAAGCTTTTGGGTTTTCTTTCCTACTTATATAATGTACTGGCGATTAGATGGGCTGGTCTTTAAATAGCCCTCTCTTTGCGGCAGTCTTTGCTTACGGCCATACCAACCTGGCTATGCCCGATCTCGTCTGCTCTCGGAAGCTAAGCAGGTTTGGGCCTGGTTAGTACTTGGATGGGAGACTGCTTGGGAATACCAGGTGCTGTAAGCCTTTTGGAAACTTTTCACTTAGTATTTAATAATTTTGCCAAAAAATTGAGTCAATGCCCCATCTCTGAATCTTAGCAGGTTTAGGTCTGGTGAGTACTTGGATGAGAGACTGCCTAGGAATACCAGGTGCTTTAAGCTATTTGGAAATGTTTCACTTAGTACATAATAATTTTGCTAAAAAAATAGATCCAATGCCCGATCTCTGCATCTTAGCAGGTTTAGGTCTGGTTAGTACTTGGATGAGAGACTGCCTAGGAATACCAGGTGCTTTAAGCTTTTGGGTTTTCTTTCCTACTTATATAATGTACTGGCGATTAGATGGGCTGGTCTTTAAATAGCCCTCTCTTTGCAGCAGTCTTCGCTTACGGCCATACCAACCTGGCTATGCCCGATCTCGTCTGCTCTTGGAAGCTAAGCCGGTTTGGGCCTGGTTAGTACTTGGATGGGAGACCGCCTGGGAATACCAGGTGCTGTAAGCTTTTTGGAAACTTTTCACTTAGTATATAATAATTTTGCCAAAAAATAGAGTCAATGCCCAATCTCTGAATATTAGCAGGTTTGGGCCTGGTTAGTACATGGATGAGAGACTGCCTGGGAATACCAGGTGCTTTAAACTTTTTGGAAAATTTCACGATTTATAAAATAATCTTGCAAAAAAAAAAAAAAAAAGAGTCAATGCCCGATCTCTGAATCTTAGCAGGTTTAGGTCTGGTGAGTACTTGGATGAGAAACTGCCTAGGAATACCAGGTGCTTTAAGCTTTTTGGAAATGTTTCACTTAGTATATAATAATTTTGCTGAAAAATAGATTCAATGCCCGATCTCTGAATATTAGCAGGTTTGGGCCTGGTTAGTACATGGATGAGAGACTGCCTGGGAATACCAGGTGCTTTAAACTTTTTGGAAAATTTTACGATTTATAAAATAATCTTGCAAAAAAAAAAAGAGTCAATGCCCGATCTCTGAATCTTAGCAGGTTTAGGTCTGGTGAGTACTTGGATGAGAAACTGCCTAGGAATACCAGGTGCTTTAAGCTTTTTGGAAATGTTTCACTTAGTATGAAATAATTTTGCTAAAAAATAGATTCAATGCCCGATCTCTGAATCTTAGCAGGTTTAGGTCTGGTTAGTACTTGGATGAGAGACTGCCTAGGAATACCAGGTGCTTTAAACCTTTTGGAAAATTTCACGATTTATATAATAATCTTGCAAAAAAAAAAAAAAGAGTCAATGCCCGATCTCTGAATCTTAGCAGGTTTAGGTCTCGTTAGTACTTGGATGAGAGACTGCCTAGGAATACCAGGTGCTTTAAGCTTTTGGGTTTTCTTTCCTACTTATATAATGTACTGGCGATTAGATGGGCTGGTCTCTAAATAGCCCTCTCTTTGCGGCAGTCTTCGCTTACGGCCATACCAACCTGGCTATGCCCGATCTCGTCTGCTCTCGGAAGCTAAGCAGGTTTGGGCCTGGCTTGGATGGGAGACCGCTTGGGAATACCAGGTGCTGTAAGCCTTTTGGAAACTTTTCACTTAGTATATAATAATTTTGCCAAAAAATAGAGTCAATGCCCGATCTCTGAATATTAGCAGGTTTGGGCCTGGTTAGTACTTGGATGAGAGACTGCCTAGGAATACCAGGTGCTTTAAGCTTTTGGGTTTCCTTTCCTACTTATATAATGTATTGACGATTAGATGGGCTGGTCTTTAAATAGCTCTCTCTTTGCAGCAGTCTTCACTTACGGCCATACCAACCTGAGG
>NC_068392.1:21924660-21937160 GCF_023724105.1 Carassius gibelio
GTGCTTTAAGCTTTTTGGAAATGTTTCACTTAGTATGAAATAATTTTGCTAAAAAATAGATTCAATGCCCGATCTCTGAATCTTAGCAGGTTTAGGTCTGGTTAGTACTTGGATGAGAGACTGCCTAGGAATACCAGGTGCTTTAAACCTTTTGGAAAATTTCACGATTTATATAATAATCTTGCAAAAAAAAAAAAAAAAAAAGAGTCAATGCCCGATCTCTGAATCTTAGCAGGTTTAGGTCTCGTTAGTACTTGGATGAGAGACTGCCTAGGAATACCAGGTGCTTTAAGCTTTTGGGTTTTCTTTCCTACTTATATAATGTACTGGCGATTAGATGGGCTGGTCTTTAAATAGCCCTCTCTTTGCGGCAGTCTTTGCTTACGGCCATACCAACCTGGCTATGCCCGATCTCGTCTGCTCTCGGAAGCTAAGCAGGTTTGGGCCTGGTTAGTACTTGGATGGGAGACTGCTTGGGAATACCAGGTGCTGTAAGCCTTTTGGAAACTTTTCACTTAGTATTTAATAATTTTGCCAAAAAATTGAGTCAATGCCCCATCTCTGAATCTTAGCAGGTTTAGGTCTGGTGAGTACTTGGATGAGAGACTGCCTAGGAATACCAGGTGCTTTAAGCTATTTGGAAATGTTTCACTTAGTACATAATAATTTTGCTAAAAAAATAGATCCAATGCCCGATCTCTGCATCTTAGCAGGTTTAGGTCTGGTTAGTACTTGGATGAGAGACTGCCTAGGAATACCAGGTGCTTTAAGCTTTTGGGTTTTCTTTCCTACTTATATAATGTACTGGCGATTAGATGGGCTGGTCTTTAAATAGCCCTCTCTTTGCAGCAGTCTTCGCTTACGGCCATACCAACCTGGCTATGCCCGATCTCGTCTGCTCTTGGAAGCTAAGCCGGTTTGGGCCTGGTTAGTACTTGGATGGGAGACCGCCTGGGAATACCAGGTGCTGTAAGCTTTTTGGAAACTTTTCACTTAGTATATAATAATTTTGCCAAAAAATAGAGTCAATGCCCAATCTCTGAATATTAGCAGGTTTGGGCCTGGTTAGTACATGGATGAGAGACTGCCTGGGAATACCAGGTGCTTTAAACTTTTTGGAAAATTTCACGATTTATAAAATAATCTTGCAAAAAAAAAAAAAAAAAGAGTCAATGCCCGATCTCTGAATCTTAGCAGGTTTAGGTCTGGTGAGTACTTGGATGAGAAACTGCCTAGGAATACCAGGTGCTTTAAGCTTTTTGGAAATGTTTCACTTAGTATATAATAATTTTGCTGAAAAATAGATTCAATGCCCGATCTCTGAATATTAGCAGGTTTGGGCCTGGTTAGTACATGGATGAGAGACTGCCTGGGAATACCAGGTGCTTTAAACTTTTTGGAAAATTTTACGATTTATAAAATAATCTTGCAAAAAAAAAAAGAGTCAATGCCCGATCTCTGAATCTTAGCAGGTTTAGGTCTGGTGAGTACTTGGATGAGAAACTGCCTAGGAATACCAGGTGCTTTAAGCTTTTTGGAAATGTTTCACTTAGTATGAAATAATTTTGCTAAAAAATAGATTCAATGCCCGATCTCTGAATCTTAGCAGGTTTAGGTCTGGTTAGTACTTGGATGAGAGACTGCCTAGGAATACCAGGTGCTTTAAACCTTTTGGAAAATTTCACGATTTATATAATAATCTTGCAAAAAAAAAAAAAAGAGTCAATGCCCGATCTCTGAATCTTAGCAGGTTTAGGTCTCGTTAGTACTTGGATGAGAGACTGCCTAGGAATACCAGGTGCTTTAAGCTTTTGGGTTTTCTTTCCTACTTATATAATGTACTGGCGATTAGATGGGCTGGTCTCTAAATAGCCCTCTCTTTGCGGCAGTCTTCGCTTACGGCCATACCAACCTGGCTATGCCCGATCTCGTCTGCTCTCGGAAGCTAAGCAGGTTTGGGCCTGGCTTGGATGGGAGACCGCTTGGGAATACCAGGTGCTGTAAGCCTTTTGGAAACTTTTCACTTAGTATATAATAATTTTGCCAAAAAATAGAGTCAATGCCCGATCTCTGAATATTAGCAGGTTTGGGCCTGGTTAGTACATGGATGAGAGACTGCCTGGGAATACCAGGTGCTTTAAACTTTTTGGAAAATTTCACGATTTATAAAATAATCTTGCAAAAAAAAAAAAAAAAGAGTCAATGCCCGATCTCTGAATCTTAGCAGGTTTAGGTCTGGTGAGTACTTGGATGAGAGACTGCCTAGGAATACCAGGTGCTTTAAACCTTTTGGAAAATTTCACGATTTATATAATAATCTTGCAAAAAAAAAAAAAAAAAAGTCAATGCCCGATCTCTGAATCTTAGCAGGTTTAGGTCTGGTTAGTACTTGGATGAGAGACTGCCTAGGAATACCAGGTGCTTTAAGCTTTTGGGTTTTCTTTCCTACTTATATAATGTACTGGCGATTAGATGGGCTGGTCTTTAAATAGCCCTCTCTTTGCAGCAGTCTTCGCTTACGGCCATACCAACCTGGCTATGCCCGATCTCGTCTGCTCTTGGAAGCTAAGCAGGTTTGGGCCTGGTTAGTACTTGGATGGGAGACTGCCTGGGAATACCAGGTGCTGTAAGCCTTTTGGAAACTTTTCACTTAGTTTATAATAATTTTGCCAAAAAATAGAGTCAATGCCCCATCTCTGAATCTTAGCAGGTTTAGGTCTGGTGAGTACTTGGATGAGAGACTGCCTAGGAATACCAGGTGCTTTAAGCTTTTTGGAAATGTTTCACTTAGTACATAATAATTTTGCTAAAAAAAAAGATTCAATGCCCGATCTCTGCATCTTAGCAGGTTTAGGTCTGGTTAGTACTTGGATGAGAGACTGCCTAGGAATACCAGGTGCTTTAAGCTTTTGGGTTTTCTTTCCTACTTATATAATGTATTGGCGATTAGATGGGATGGTCTTTAAATAGCCCTCTCTTTGCAGCAGTCTTCACTTACGGCCATACCAACCTGGCTATGCCCGATCTCGTCTGCTCTCGGAAGCTAAGCAGGTTTGGGCCTGGTTAGTACTTGGGTGGGAGACTGCCTGGGAATACCAGGTGCTGTAAGCTTTTTGGAAACTTTTCACTTAGTATATAATAATTTTGCCAAAAAATAGAGTCAATGCCCGATCTCTGAATATTAGCAGGTTTGGGCCTGGTTAGTACATGGATGAGAGACTGCCTAGGAATACCAGGTGCTTTAAACCTTTTGGAAAATTTCACGATTTATATAATAATCTTGCAAAAAAAAAAAAAAAAAAAAGAGTCAATGCCCGATCTCTGAATCTTAGCAGGTTTAGGTCTCGTTAGTACTTGGATGAGAGACTGCCTAGGAATACCAGGTGCTTTAAGCTTTTGGGTTTTCTTTCCTACTTATATAATGTACTGGCGATTAGATGGGCTGGTCTTTAAATAGCCCTCTCTTTGCGGCAGTCTTCGCTTACGGCCATACCAACCTGAGGGCGCTAGAGAGCTAGTGAGAAACAGGAAGTGTGTTGGCTATAGGGAGGTGAGAAAGGCTCACCCAAACTTTTGTGTTGTTTTTTTTGCGTTGTTTTTGTTCAAGATAAGTATTTTTGTTTCTAGTTTTTGTGTTATTTTTGTTATTTGTCCTCCCAACAGCTTTGCTGTTTGGGAGGGATCGTTTTAGTTTTGTGTTTTTTGTTAAAATGGACGGATTAACGGCTACAGACATGGATTTGGCAAAACAGACAAGGCAGCTAACTGAAAATGGACTGGATCAAAGACAACGAGAAAAGGATTACCCAGAAAGGCGAATGAAACGGATCTATACCAAGGAAGCAACGGTAGTGATTGATTTGACGGAGGTACAAGATGGGAGAGCAGAGGACATTATAGAAGCATTGAAAGACAAGATCGAAGTGACTAGCATACTAGCGGTAAGACCAAAAATGATGAAACAATATGAAATTACATTGGAAAAAGAGGAAGATATTGAGAAACTAGAAGAAGGATTGATGATTAAAGGAAAGACTTGTGAAATTAAAAAGTTGAACAATAAGGATTTTGCTGTATCTTTCATGCATCTGCCTGCTTACTTGGAGGATGACGATATTTTAAAGAAGCTGGAGGGATGGGGGGTGACTCCTATCTCACAGATCAAAAGGAGATTCTACCCGGGCACCCGCATTGAGGATGGAACGAGATTCCTGAGAGTACGGTTTCCAAAAGAGGTGGCTTCCCTGCCCTACAGCACAAGAATGGAGACGGAAGAAGGACCTCAGTATTTCAGGGTGATACATAGCCAGCAGGTGAGAACCTGTAGGTTATGTATGAGCCCTGAACACATGATGAAGGACTGTCCTGACTTCAAATGCTATAAGTGCTCGGAAAGGGGACATTTCGCGAGGGACTGTAATGCGGTGAGGTGCCCGGACTGCAGGCTTGTGTTAAACAAGTGCGAGTGCTGGTTCGGAGAACAACATCAGGAGGAAGAGCAGGGGTGTGGGCAGATGCATGAGGAAGCCGGTGAAGAGGAGCTACACGAAAACACAGAAGGAACACCAAGAGAGGATACCACAAGCACGGACGTTGAAGAGGAAAGTGAAAGGACTGGATCAACGCAGTGCAGTGAGGAAACGGGGTCACTGATGGAAATAACTGATACTTTACAGATTCAACTGGAAAAGACAGAGGATCAGGAGTGGGTCAGCGAGGATGGGAGAATGGACAAAGACAGTGAATGCATCGACGATGCCGGCACTACAGGAATCAATAAAAGAAGAAGACAAACTAAGGTAACACCAAATTTAGAGAAAGCCAAAAGAAAAGTATTAAAACAAGGATGTGAGGAAAAACAAGACAGTGGGGAAATGGTAAAGGAAGGAGAGTGAATGAACTGACAAAATGGGGATTTTATGGCTTTTATTTTATTTTATGGTGCTGAAATTTGTGACTTTTAATGCTAGAGGATTAATGAATGTTTATAAATTTGAAAAGGTGAAGGAATTGTGTCGAAATGAAGATGTGATTTTATTGCAAGAGACAAACTGGAAAGAGAATGTTATGGAGGATATTAGAAAAAGATGGGAAGGGGAATTACTTGTTAACAATGAAGAGGAAAAAATGGGAGGAGGAGTGGCGGTTTTAATAAGAAAAGACAGAGGTATAAAGACAAAACTTATATATAATGATAAAAAAGGAAAATGTATGGTGGTAGAAATCGAAATGGAAGAAGACAAATTTGTTTTAGTGAACGTGCACGCTCCCAATGGAGAAAAAGAAAAGAAAATATACTTTAATGTTTTAGCTGATGTAATTGAAAAATGGGGGAAGGTGGTGATTGCAGGGGATTTTAACACTGTTTTTAGTAAAATGGATATGGCAAATGGGATGGTTTTTAAATCAGATGGGGGTAGAAAAGAACTAAGGTCATTGATGGAAGAGAAAAATATGATTGATGTGTGGCGGGAAAGAAATGGAAAAAAGAAGGAATTTTCAAGAAGACAGTTGGTGGGGAATTTTATGTGCCAAACCAGAATAGACTATTTTTTAAGTACCAGAAATCTTGAATGTTTCATTGATGGAATATTTTATAAAGAAACGACCTTAAGCGATCACAAAATGGTTTTAATGACGATGGATTTTAAAAGACAAACAAAGGGACCTGGGGTGTGGATTTTAAACACTGAGGTTTTAAAGAATGAAAGTTTTAAAAAAGAGATTGAAATGATATTAGATGGGAGGAAAAAAGACCTGATGTATATGGAAGACAAAAGGCAATGGTGGGAAAATGTTAAGTATGATATTAAGAAATATTCTATGAACTACTGTAATTTATTACAAAAGGTTAAAAGAACCAAGGAGAGAGAAATAAGGAGAACTCTAAAAGAGGAGTTAAATAAAAACGAAGTAGATGTGCAAAAAGTAATTGAAATAGAAAATACGTTGAGAAAAATAGAAGAGGAGAAATGCAAGGGGGCAATGTTGAGAAGCAAAGCAAAATATACGGTGGAAGGGGAAAAATGTAACAGATTCTTTTTTAATCTTGAGAAAAGCAGGGGGAGAGCGGAAACAATTAAAGAACTTAAAAGTAGGAATGGAATGGTGGTCTCAGATACAGAGGGGATTTTAAAAGAAGTGAAATCATTTTATGAGGAACTTTTTAAGTCTGAGGGGGGAGATGAGGAAAAAAGGAATATTTTGTTGCAACAGATAACAAGGAAAGTTGGCGAACAGGATAAAAAAATATGTGAAAGGGAAATAGAAACTGAAGAGATCATACATGCCATAAATCAATTAAGAGTGAGGAAAAGCCCCGGAGTAGATGGTATTGGAAGTGAGTTTTACAAAGTTTTTAAAGAAAAAGTAAGCGTGATTTTAAATGAAATTTTTGAAGAAGTTTTTAAAAAAGAAAGAGTAAGCCCAAGAATGGGGCTAGGATTAATGAAAATAATATACAAGAAAAAAGGAGACAAAACTGAGCTGAAAAATTTTAGACCCATTACAATGCTAAACACTGATTTTAAAATTTTAGCCAAGGTCTTAGCAAACAGATTAAAAAATGTCATGCCAAATATAATAGAAACAAACCAGGCGTATGGAGTAAAGGCGAGAGATATAGCAGATGTTACTAGCAGCATTAGAGATATAGCAGGGTATATAAAAGAAAAAGGCAAAAGTGCTTATGTTATTAGTATGGATTTTGAAAAGGCTTTTGACAGAGTTGAACATGGCTTTTTATTTGCAGTTTTAAAGGAATTTGGGTTTGGGAATAATTTTATTAAATGGATTTCGGTTTTATACAGGGATATTTTTACAAAAGTAAAATGCAATGGTTTTTTAACTCAACCTTTTAAAGTTTTAAGATCCATAAGACAGGGGTGTCCATTGTCGGCGCAGTTGAACTCATTGGTAGCAGAACCTTTAGGGCTTTTAATAAATAGAGAAAAAAGAATAAATGGAATACAAATGGAAGAGGGAGAAGAATTAAAGAAAATATTTCAATATGCTGATGACACGACAATTGTGGTTGAAAATGTAGAAAGTGTTAAAAGAGTGATGGAGAAAACAAAACTGTATTGTGAGGGTTCGGGTGCAAAGATAAATGAAGAAAAAACTGTATACATGAAATATGGAAGGGCGGAGGTTCTTACAGGGGTCTGTAAGTTTACAGAGGTGCAAGAAATAAAGATTTTAGGAATAATTGTAGCAAAGAATGAAAAGGAGGCTACGGACAGTATGTGGGAAGAGACGGTGGGAGGGATGGAAAGAAGACTGATTTTCTGGAGAAGCAGGTTTTTAAGTTTAAAAGGGAAAATTTTAGTTGTAAACATGCTAATGTTATCTAGAATGTGGTATACATTACATGTGATGCCATTGCCAGACTGGGTTTTTAAGAGAATAAAGAAATGTGTTTTAGAATTTTTATGGGACAAAAAGCCTCCAAGAATTGCATATTTTACACTGATTGGGAAACCGGGGGAGGGAGGGATGGGTTTGGTGGATGTAGAACAAAAAATGAAAAGCATGAGAGTAAAGGTGGTAAGAAAATATTTGGATGATACGAACAGAGCAGAGTGGAAGAGATTGATGGCTCTTTATTTAAATAAATGTGGGAATTTTAATTTGGGGGAAAATGTTTTATGGATGAAGCTTAAGAATTGGATGATGGAGGGGATCCCACCATTTTACAAAGAGGTTTTAAGCGCTTGGAGGCTTTTTTTAACAGAGGTGGATTTTAATCCGGAGGGGAGAGAAATGATTTTAAATCAACCTCTGTTTTTAAATGGGAAAATAAAGATGCAAGAGTATGATATCTATTTTAAGAAGTGGTTGCAAGCAGGGTTTGTAAAGGTGAGGGATGTTTTATGGGAATTTAAAGAGGGATTTTTACCACTTCAAGTGATCATAGATGCAATGGATGAGGAGAAGGAGGACTTTAATGTAAATGTTTTAAAAAGACAATATGAACAAGTAAAAAAAGCAATCCCAGGACAATGGCTGGAAGAAATTATTAAGGAGGGAGAAAAAGAAAAGAAAATGAGCGTGTTTCTAAAATGTAAAGACAATATGGTGAATTTTAATTTGGGTTCTGTTAAAATGTTTTATGGGTTTTTTATAAATAGAGTTTTTAAAAAACCTCTTGCCAATCAGTTATGGATAAGGCATTTTAATGAAATTGAAGAGGAAGATATATGGAAGAACATGACATGGAAATGGTTGGATGTGGATTTACAAAGTTTTGATTATTTTATTAGACAAAATGTGATTTTTACTGAAATGAGATTGTGTGCAATGCAGAAAGAAACTAATGCCCAATGCAGAGTTTGTAAAAAAGAAGATGAAGGAATTTTACATTTGTTTTTATTCTGTGAGAAGTTGAGCCCATTTTTTAAGGAATTAAAGGAAATAATCAAAGACTTAAGAGATAATGAGGGGGACTGTAACTGGAATAGATTTTTTATGTTGGGAATGGCAGAGAATACAGCAAACAAGAAACTAATTAATTTGTTTTTAATTTTGGCCAAAAAAGCAATATGGAAAAGAAGGAATATAGTCAAAAACAGAGATTTTATTGCTAACCTATGGTTGATTTTTAAACAGTTGGTTGAAGATTATGTAAAAATGCTGTACAGTTATTTTAAACTGGAAAACAAGATGGGGGATTTTTATGGAATTTTTACGAAGGAGGTTACATATATTTTAAAACAAAAGCACTTTTATATGCCAAGAGAAGATTAAAGAATTTGATGAATTTGTGAATTTAGATGTTTTTGGTTTTTAGTGTTATGCATATTTTGGAAAAATGCTTTTGTGAAATGCTTTTGTTTTTATGAAAATTTCCCTGTAACAGCTTTAAAGTCTTGTACACAACTTATATTTTGACTGTGAATAAAAAAAAAAAAAAAAGCTATGCCCGATCTCGTCTGCTCTTGGAAGCTAAGCCGGTTTGGGCCTGGTTAGTACTTGGATGGGAGACCGCCTGGGAATACCAGGTGCTGTAAGCTTTTTGGAAACTTTTCACTTAGTATATAATAATTTTGCCAAAAAATAGAGTCAATGCCCGATCTCTGAATATTAGCAGGTTTGGGCCTGGTTAGTACATGGATGAGAGACTGCCTGGGAATACCAGGTGCTTTAAACTTTTTGGAAAATTTCACGATTTATAAAATAATCTTGCAAAAAAAAAAAAAAAAAAGAAAAAAGAGTCAATGCCCGATCTCTGAATCTTAGCAGGTTTAGGTCTGGTGAGTACTTGGATGAGAAACTGCCTAGGAATACCAGGTGCTTTAAAATTTTTGGAAAATTTCACGATTTATAAAATAATCTTGCAAAAAAAAAAAAAAAAAAAAGAGTCAATGCCCGATCTCTGAATCTTAGCAGGTTTAGGTCTGGTGAGTATTTGGATGAGAGACTGCCTAGGAATACCAGGTGCTTTAAGCTTTTTGGAAATGTTTCACTTAGTATATAATAATTTTGCTGAAAAATAGATTCAATGCCCGATCTCTGAATATTAGCAGGTTTGGGCCTGGTTAGTACATGGATGAGAGACTGCCTGGGAATACCAGGTGCTTTAAACCTTTTGGAAAATTTCACGATTTATATAAAAATCTTGCAAAAAAAAAAAAAAAAAAAAAAAGAGTCAATGCCCGATCTCTGATTCTTAGCAGGTTTAGGTCTCGCTAGTACTTGGATGAGAGACTGCCTAGGAATACCAGGTGCTTTAAACTTTTTGGAAAATTTCACGATTTATAAAATAATCTTGCAAAAAAAAAAAAAAAAAAATAGTCAATGCCCGATCTCTGA
Organism: Carassius gibelio; assembly: GCF_023724105.1. Lineage (NCBI taxonomy): Eukaryota > Metazoa > Chordata > Actinopteri > Cypriniformes > Cyprinidae > Carassius > Carassius gibelio. The sequence goes on from NC_068392.1 coordinate 21,934,471, forward strand.
ATCTTAGCAGCTTTAGGTCTCTTTAGTACTTGGATGAGAGACTGCCTAGGAATACCAGGTGCTTTAAGCTTTTGGGTTTTCTTTCCTACTTATATAATGTACTGGCAATTAGATGGGCTGGTCTTTAAATAGCCCTCTCTTTGCAGCAGTCTTCGCTTACGGCCATACCAACCTGGCTATGCCCGATCTCGTCTGCTCTCGGAAGCTAAGGAGGTTTGGGCCTGGTTAGTACTTGGATGGGAGACCACTTGGGAATACCAGGTGCTGTAAGCCTTTTGGAAACTTTTCACTTAGTATATAATAATTTTGCCAAAAAATAGAGTCAATGCCCCATCTCTGAATCTTAGCAGGTTTAGGTCTGGTGAGTACTTGGATGAGAGACTGCCTAGGAATACCAGGTGCTTTAAACCTTTTGGAAAATTTCACGATTTATATAATAATCTTGCAAAAAAAAAAAAAAAAAAAAAAAAAAGAGTCAATGCCCGATCTCTGAATCTTAGCAGGTTTAGGTCTGGTTAGTACTTGGATGAGAGACTGCCTAGGAATACCAGGTGCTTTAAGCTTTTGGGTTTTCTTTCCTACTTATATAATGTACTGGCGATTAGATGGGCTGGTCTTTAAATAGCCCTCTCTTTGCAGCAGTCTTCGCTTACGGCCATACCAACCTGAGGGCGCTAGAGAGCTACAGGAAGTGTTGGCTGCAGTTTGGAGAGGAAGGCTCTCCTCCATTTTGAATTTTCTGTTAGTGTTTGTTTTGTGAGTTGTTTTTGGACTTTTAGTTTATTTTTTTGAGGTTTTTCAGTTTTAAACCACCTAACAGCAGCATCTTGCTGGCTGGAGGGTGGTTCATTTTTTGTTTGTGTTTTTTTTTACAATGGATGGATTATTGGCAAACGACACTGGACTGGCTGGAGAGACACGCATGGCAAACGACACTGGATTGGCTGGAGAGACACGTAAGGCAAACGACACTGGACTGGCTGGAGAGACACGCATGGCAAACGACACTGGATTGGCTGGAGAGACACGAATTGGAGGGAATATTGAAAGACATGGAAGAGAAAAAATATGAAGGTGCAAGACTAAGGAGTAAAGCTAAGTATACTGTGGAGGGTGAAAAATGTACAAAGTTTTTCTTTGATCTAGAAAAAATAAGAGGGAAAGCTGGAATGATTAAAGAAATAAGAGGAAAAAATGGTGTAGTGGTGGAAACAAATGAGGAAATATTAAAAGAAGTAAAAGCATATTATGAAAACCTGTTTAGCACTGAGGGGTTGAGGGAAGAAGAGAAATTGGAGTTACTAAATCAAATAAAAACAACAGTAGGAGAAGTGGACAAAAAAGAGTGTGATGAAGAGATAAGAGAAGAAGAGATAAAAAGAGCAATAAGTGAATTAAACAAAAATAAAAGTCCAGGTATAGATGGTTTGGGGAGTGAATTTTATATTGTTTTTAAAGATTTTTTAACCAGTATTTTAAAGGAAGTATATGAAGACATTTTTAAGAAGGAGGAAATGAACCAGAGAATGGGGATGGGATTAATAAAGTTAATATATAAAAGAAAAGGAGATAAAGTAGACCTAAAAAATTATAGACCAATTACAATGCTGAATACAGATCTGAAAATTTTAACAAAAGTTTTAGCCAATAGATTGAAAGAGGTAATGCCAACCATAATTAAAACAAATCAAGTGTATGGAGTAAAAGGGAAAGATATAGCAGATACAACTTTAAGTATAATAGATAGAATAAGATATATGAAAGAAAAGAACAAAAAAGGATATGTTATTAGTTTGGATTTTGAAAAGGCCTTTGATAGAGTGGAGCATGAATATTTATTTGGAATTTTAAGAAGGTACGGGTTTGGGGATAATTTTGTCAAGTGGATTACAATTTTATATAGGGGAGCAATAACAAGAATACAGTGTAATGGTTTTTTAACAGAATGTTTTAAAATTACTAGGTCAATAAGACAAGGATGTCCATTATCAGCGCTTTTATATTCTTTAGTTGCAGAACCATTGGGATTAGCTATTAAAATAGATGAAGACATAAGAGGGATAAACATTGAAGGAAGTGGGGGAAATGAAAAAATATTTCAATATGCGGATGACACAACAATAATAGTTAAAGATATAGAGAGTGTTAATAAAGTAATGGAAGTAGTACAGATGTTTTGTAGGGGATCAGGAGGCAAGTTAAATGAAGAAAAAACAACGTATGTGAGATTTGGATGAGTAAATGTTTTAACGGATCATTTTCATTTTAAAGAAACAAAAGAAATAAGGATTTTAGGTGTTCTAATGGGAAAAGACGAAAGGAATGTTAAAGAAAAAATGTGGGAAGAAATAGTAGGAGGAATTGAAAGAAGGTTAAATTTTTGGAAATTGAGGACATTAAGTTTAAAAGGGAAGGTTTTAATTTTAAATGTTTTAATGGTGACAAAGTTGTGGTATGTTTTATATGTGACTGCTATGCCAATATGGGTGGAGAAAAGGTTGAAAAAATGTTTTTTAGATTTTTTATGGAATAGTAAACCGTCAAGAATCGCATATAGTACATTAATAGGAGAAGTAGGGAAAGGAGGGATGGGATTAATTGATGTTGAACAGAGAAAAAATAGCTTAAGAATTAAAATAGTAAAAAAATATCTGGATGAGGGTCACAAAACAGCATGGAAAAGGACAATG
>NC_068392.1:21982160-21987160 GCF_023724105.1 Carassius gibelio
AGAGACAAGTAAAGTCACAGGGAATTTGTGGGAAGAGGGAGAAGAAAATAGCAGAGGAGTGCAAGGAAAATCAAAATGGAAGTACAGCAAAGAGCTGACTGTGGAGGTAGAGGTGGATGGAACAGAAAAGATTTCAATGATGGATTTGCTGAAGGAAGTAAAGAAGGAGTGTGGAGAAGTGATTGGCTGCAGGGTGAGAGGTGAAAGGGTCTATGAGCTCACAATGAAAGATGAAGAGGCAAAGAGGAAACTAATGGATGGAGTGAGAGTGAAAGGAGTGATGGTGCATGCCAGGGATATAATAAATAATGATATGGTGGTGTCCTTTATCAATTTGCCTGTGTACTTAGAGGATGAGAAGATACTCGCCAAGCTACAGGAGTGGGGAGTACGACCACTTTCACCAATCAAACGCCGGGTGTGGCCTGGAACGGATACAGTTGATGGGACACGTTTCTTAAAAGTTCGCTTCATGGAACAGGTATGTTCACTACCATACTCCACAAAATTTGAGACTCTGAGAGGCACCGAATTTTTTCGTGTCATCCATGATAGACAAATACGTGTTTGTAGACTTTGCATCAAGCCAGGGCACATAATCAGAGAGTGCCCTGAATTAAAGTGCTTCAAGTGCAATGGTGGAGGCCATTATGCAAGAGATTGTGAAGAATGGATGGGATTAGAGAGAGAGAGAGTGGATAGTCAAAAATATGATGAAAGGAGGAATAGTGTTCTGACAGAGGTGCAAGAGGAGGGAACAACTGATGTGGTGAGCGGTGGAGAGAAAGACGGAGCTGAAGATAGTGAAAGAAGAAGCAACATGGAATGGCGAGGCAGACCTGAAAGTTACAGTGAAGCAGAAGATGGGGAGGAGGAGATGGAGCAGTCGGAAGAGATCGAGGAAGAGGAGGACACAGATGAAAGTAATGTGAAAGAAAGAGGTAAAGAAGAGGAAAAGAAAAATACTGCACAAGAACTGATAGAAAGCAGAGGTGGAAAAAAGAGAGACAGAGAAAGTAAAGAGGGACTGAAAACAAAGATTAAAAGACTGAGTGCAAAGAGGAAGTCTGAGATGGACGGAGAACAGGTTGAGCAGATAAAAGAACCACGAGCGGTTATGTGACAAAACTGGGGTGTCGAAGTTGAGACCGAGGAGGAATGGGGGAAATTGTTTTTGTTTGGAACTTTCGGGAAAAGGAAAATAACTGATATTTGTTTAATTAATTTTGTTCTGAGTCATGCCAGACTAGAAGTAGTTCTAAGAAGGAACTATAAATATTTTGAAGGGAGAAAAATAAAAGTAAAAGATTAATGTCAATGATACAAAGAGGGTTGATTTGTAAGTATGACGATAAAGAAGGGAAAGAGTTATTTTTTGACTATGAATAGGTTCATACATCAAAAGGTGGGGGAAGAAATACGTTTCAATTGGTAAAGAGTTATAATCTGGTTGAGAATGGCTGATGTCAATTGAGTAATTGTAAACATATATGTGTGTGTACTTTATTTATGTTCTTTCTTTTTATTGCTGTATGATTATGCAAAATTAAGTAGTTCAGTTGAAAAACGATTCATACAAATGTATTGAAATGTAAGTAAATTGGATGGAATGATGCAATTGAAAAACTGTGAATTGAAAGTTAAATAAAAAGATAAAAAAAAAAAAAAAAAAAAAAAAAAAGGCTATGCCCGATCTCGTCTGCTCTCGGAAGCTAAGCAGGTTTGGGCCTGGTTAGTACTTGGATGGGAGACCGCTTGGGAATACCAGCTGCTGTAAGCCTTTTGGAAACTTTTCACTTAGTATATAATAATTTTGCCAAAAAATAGAGTCAATGCCCCATCTCTGAATCTTAGCAGGTTTAGGTCTGGTGAGTACTTGGATGAGAGACTGCCTAGGAATACCAGGTGCTTTAAGCTTTTTGGAAATGTTTCACTTAGTACATAATAATTTTGCTAAAAAAATAGATTCAATGCCCGATCTCTGCATCTTAGCAGGTTTAGGTCTGGTTAGTACTTGGATGAGAGACTGCCTAGGAATACCAGGTGCTTTAAGCTTTTGGGTTTTCTTTGCTACTTATATAATGTACTGGCGATTAGATGGGCTGGTCTTTAAATAGCCCTCTCTTTGCAGCAGTCTTCGCTTACGGCCATACCAACCTGGCTATGCCCGATCTCGTCTGCTCTCGGAAGCTAAGCAGGTGATAGCCTGGTTAGTACTTGGATGGGAGACTGCCAGGGAATACCAGGTGCTGTAAGCTTTTTGGAAACTTTTCACTTAGTATATAATAATTTTGCCAAAAAATAGAGTCAATGCCCCATCTCTGAATCTTAGCAGGTTTAGGTCTGGTGAGTACTTGGATGAGAGACTGCCTAGGAATACCAGGTGCTTTAAGCTTTTTGGAAATGTTTCACTTAGTACATAATAATTTTGCTAAAAAAATAGATTCAATGCCCGATCTCTGAATCTTAGCAGGTTTAGGTCTGGTTAGTACTTGGATGAGAGACTGCCAAGGAATACCAGGTGCTTTAAAATTTTTTGAAAATTTCACGATTTATATAATAATCTTGCAAAAAAAAAAAAAAAAAAAGAGTCAATGCCCGATCTCTGAATCTTAGCAGGTTTAGGTCTGGTTAGTACTTGGATGAGAGACTGCCTAGGAATACCAGGTGCTTTAAGGTTTTGGGTTTTCTTTCCTACTTATATAATGTACTGCCGATTAGATGGGCTGGTCTTTAAATAGCCCTCTCTTTGCAGCAGTCTTCGCTTACGGCCATACCAACCTGGCGGCGCCAGTGAGCCAACAGGAAGTGATAGTCTTGCAGCACAGAGAGAAAGGCTCAATCCTGTTTGTTTATTTGAATTGTTTGTTTCTAAATATTTTGGCTTTCAGATTTTTGCTTGGGATATTAGTTGCTGGATAGTCAGTGTTGACCTCCATAAATCCCCCTGGCAGCTTAGGCTGTCTGGGGGACTTTTTTTTGACGTTTTTTGACTTATTTTTCCTTGTAGCATGCTGCAGAAGCACAGCATGGCGTCAGATAAAGAAAGAGAACAAACCATGATGAGAAAAGGTAGCAATGGGAGGAATGAAGAGGAGGAGCAAAGAAGAGGTAAAGTCAAACAAGCAGAGATCCAAAAGCAACAAGAGACAAGTAAAGTCACAGGGAATTTGTGGGAAGAGGGAGAAGAAAATAGCAGAGGAGTGCAAGGAAAATCAAAATGGAAGTACAGCAAAGAGCTGACTGTGGAGGTAGAGGTGGATGGAACAGAAAAGATTTCAATGATGGATTTGCTGAAGGAAGTAAAGAAGGAGTGTGGAGAAGTGATTGGCTGCAGGGTGAGAGGTGAAAGGGTCTATGAGCTCACAATGAAAGATGAAGAGGCAAAGAGGAAACTAATGGATGGAGTGAGAGTGAAAGGAGTGATGGTGCATGCCAGGGATATAATAAATAATGATATGGTGGTGTCCTTTATCAATTTGCCTGTGTACTTAGAGGATGAGAAGATACTCGCCAAGCTACAGGAGTGGGGAGTACGACCACTTTCACCAATCAAACGCCGGGTGTGGCCTGGAACGGATACAGTTGATGGGACACGTTTCTTAAAAGTTCGCTTCACGGAACAGGTATGTTCACTACCATACTCCACAAAATTTGAGACTCTGAGAGGCACCGAATTTTTTCGTGTCATCCATGATAGACAAATACGTGTTTGTAGACTTTGCATCAAGCCAGGGCACATAATCAGAGAGTGCCCTGAATTAAAGTGCTTCAAGTGCAATGGTGGAGGCCATTATGCAAGAGATTGTGAAGAATGGATGGGATTAGAGAGAGAGAGAGTGGATAGTCAAAAATATGATGAAAGGAGGAATAGTGTTCTGACAGAGGTGCAAGAGGAGGGAACAACTGATGTGGTGAGCGGTGGAGAGAAAGACGGAGCTGAAGATAGTGAAAGAAGAAGCAACATGGAATGGCGAGGCAGACCTGAAAGTTACAGTGAAGCAGAAGATGGGGAGGAGGAGATGGAGCAGTCGGAAGAGATCGAGGAAGAGGAGGACACAGATGAAAGTAATGTGAAAGAAAGAGGTAAAGAAGAGGAAAAGAAAAATACTGCACAAGAACTGATAGAAAGCAGAGGTGGAAAAAAGAGAGACAGAGAAAGTAAAGAGGGACTGAAAACAAAGATTAAAAGACTGAGTGCAAAGAGGAAGTCTGAGATGGACGGAGAACAGGTTGAGCAGATAAAAGAACCACGAGCGGTTATGTGACAAAACTGGGGTGTCGAAGTTGAGACCGAGGAGGAATGGGGGAAATTGTTTTTGTTTGGAACTTTCGGGAAAAGGAAAATAACTGATATTTGTTTAATTAATTTTGTTCTGAGTCATGCCAGACTAGAAGTAGTTCTAAGAAGGAACTATAAATATTTTGAAGGGAGAAAAATAAAAGTAAAAGATTAATGTCAATGATACAAAGAGGGTTGATTTGTAAGTATGACGATAAAGAAGGGAAAGAGTTATTTTTTGACTATGAATAGGTTCATACATCAAAAGGTGGGGGAAGAAATACGTTTCAATTGGTAAAGAGTTATAATCTGGTTGAGAATGGCTGATGTCAATTGAGTAATTGTAAACATATATGTGTGTGTACTTTATTTATGTTCTTTCTTTTTATTGCTGTATGATTATGCAAAATTAAGTAGTTCAGTTGAAAAACGATTCATACAAATGTATTGAAATGTAAGTAAATTGGATGGAATGATGCAATTGAAAAACGGTGAATTGAAAGTTAAATAAAAAGATAAAAAAAAAAAAAAAAAAAGGCTATGCCCGATCTCGTCTGCTCTCGGAAGCTAAGCAGGTTTGGGCCTGGTTAGTACTTGGATGGGAGACTGCCTGGGAATACCAGGTGCTGTAAGCTTTTTGGAAACTTTTCACTTAGTATATAATAATTTTGCCAAAAAATAGAGTCAATGCCCGATCTCTGAATATTAGCAGGTTTGG
>NC_068392.1:21989660-21992160 GCF_023724105.1 Carassius gibelio
CTAGGAATACCAGGTGCTTTAAGGTTTTGGGTTTTCTTTCCTACTTATATAATGTACTGCCGATTAGATGGGCTGGTCTTTAAATAGCCCTCTCTTTGCAGCAGTCTTCGCTTACGGCCATACCAACCTGGCTATTCCCGATCTCGTCTGCTCTCGGAAGCTAAGCAGGTTTGGGCCTGGTTAGTACGTGGATGAGAGACTGCCTGGGAATACCAGGGGTCTCATGTATCAACCTTGCGTCCGCACAAAAACTTTGCGTACGCCAGCTTTCACGCTCACTGTCGGATGTACTAACAGTGAAATTAACGCAAGAATGTGCGTTCCTCCAAGCCAATTTCATGTCTGGCGTACGTTCATTTCTCATTGTTTTTGTCCGTTGGCGACTCTTACAGGCAATAAAGTGAAGTTGCAAACATTACACAACAAATTGTTCTACAAGTCTCGCACCACCACCTGTGGGAAGCATTGCAATTAATTTGCAATTTATAAAATAATTGACATATATTGTCACACGAGCCTTTTTATAATTATATAAATTATGCAATTAAATAAGAACATATAAAAGCATAACGGTTGAAACAACCCTTAGTCTATGGCAATGGCAGCGTTGGCCTTATTAGAGGACATTGCTAATGGCAGAATCAGAAGAGAACGAGTTTTTAGGGACCACAATGATTTTCTGGCCCAGGATGATGACTGGCTTATCAGCCGTTTCAGATTTCCAAGGGCTGTCCTCTTGGAGCTCTGTGCTGAGTTGGGTCCGAATCTAGAGAGAGAGACAATGAGGAGCCACGCAATACCCGTTCCCTTGCTGGTGCTGACAACACTTGGTTTCCTGGCAACTGGTTCTTTCCAAAGGGAACTGGCAGACCGCTCAGGAATAAGCCAGTCGTCTTTGAGCCGGGCAATGCCAGTGGTATGGGACGGAATCATCCGCATGTCTACCAGGTATATCAGGTTCCCATATGATGCAGTTGACCAGCCAAACATTAAAATGCAATTTGCAGCGATAGCCGGTTTTCCTAATGTTATCGGAGCGATCGACTGCACACACATTGCTATAAAGGCGCCATCTGAAGAAGAATTTGCATATGTGAATCGGAAACATTTCCATTGAATAAATGTGCAGATAACATGTGATGCACAAATGCGCCTAACAAATATTGTGGCAAGGTGGCCTGGGTCAACCCATGATTCATACATCCTTACAAACAGCATGGTTGGGATGAGGCTCCAAGCTGGCAGGGTGCGTGATGGGTGGCTTCTTGGTAAGTGCCTTTAAAGTTATGATCCTATCTAATTGTAGTTTTTTTTTTTTTTTTTTTTGCATATAATTATTAATTAACCCTTCAGGAGACCGCGGTTATCCACTAAAGACGTGGCTTTTAACCCCCCTCACCAACCCACAAACTGACCGAGAGCGCAGATACAATAATGCCCATTCTCGCACTCGTTCAGTTGTAGAGCGGGCGATTGGGCAGCTGAAATGTCGGTGGCGCTGCCTTGACAGGACTGGGGGATGTTGTTATACCGCCCTGACAAGGTGTGCCGCATTGTGCTGACCTGTGGTGTGCTGCACAATGTCGCGCATAGGCATGGCATACCACTTGGTGAGGTGGCAGCACCGCCAGATGACCCCGACCCAGGACCAATTTATGTGCAGCCCAACCAACAAGCCGTTCATGCCCGCCAACATGTGATTGCGACAATATAAATGGTAATCAGAGACAAAAGTTCACTTTTTGACCAATTCCTTTAATGAGTGGCTTATGTCTGTGAGTGCGTCAGTGATATTTTTCAGGTGACTGTTAATTTCCCCGATGGCCATAATGATTTGCTGTTGTGACTCCAAAACAGCATGTGTCAAGACGCGACCAGACGGACGGGCGTCAGCACTGTGGAGAGCACTGGAAACGCTGGGCACAGTGGGCGCTGGCTGCTCAGGGGGGCGGACTCCGGGTGCCCCTCCTGGGAAGTGGATGTTTCGGCTGTTGCGCCATATGGGTCTAAATAAAAAGGCAAATGTTAACTGTAATTTAAGTACGTTCCATTTTTAAGGGGCACACACATTTGCAATAAATGAAATGGATCCGTAAAATCTCTGGTGTATACTTTTGGTTCGCTACACTGAATGCATTTGACAATGAAATATAGGTACGCTATATGTACCAAAGTAAAAACAAATGAGAAATTGGTTACCTTCGTCGCAATCCTGTAAATCGGAGTCTCCCACAGCAGAAGATACTACTCCAGAGAGTAAAGTGTCACCCATAATTGAGGCAACTCTCTGCTCAAAGGGTGTAAGTTCATCGACCCCTTTACCACTGCCTGTCCTGCCCACACTTTGTCGGTGCGCAGCAGTTCTCCGTTTAACGTCCACCTTTATATCAGACCATTTCTTTTTAAGCTCATTTACAGTGCGACTTTCAGATCCCACTGCATTGATGGCTTCAGCCAAACTCTCCCACTCATATTTTTTTCCTTTTGTTATTAATTCCAG
>NC_068392.1:21997160-22002160 GCF_023724105.1 Carassius gibelio
AAGGGAAGACACCGGATCAAGGCAAAGAGAGGACAATGTAAGCAAGGACAATGACAATGAGATTGAAAAGACTGAGTTAACACAGGACATTGTGGAAATGGAGGTACAGATGGAGTTTAATGCAGTTGGACAAGCAGAAACAGAGGAGCCAGAAGAGACTGAATGGATAGGTGAGACGGAAAGAAAAGACAAAGACAGTGAAAACCTGGGCGGAGACAGCACTGCAGGAACATCCAATAAAAGAAGAAGAAAAGTTAAGGTAATACCCAATTTGGAGAAAGCTAAAAATAAAATGTGTAAACAAAGTAATGAGGTGAAACAAGACTGTGGAAGAAGTGCAAAAGAGGGGGAGGAAATAGGATAACAAAATTATGATGCTAAAGTTTGTACTTTTATCTTTTTTAATTGTGTTGAAAATTGTTACTTTTAATGCAAGAGGGTTAATGAATGGTGTGAAATTTGAAAAAGTCAAGGAACTGTGCAGGGATGAAGATGTGATTTTATTGCAAGAAACAAATTGGAAAGAGAGTGTAATGGAGGATTTTAAAAAAAGATGGGAAGGGGAATTATTTTTTAATAATGCGGAGGGAAAAATAGGAGGAGGAGTTGCGATGTTAATAAGAAAAGATAGAGGTATCAGGTCAAAGCAAATGTATAATGACACAAAAGGAAAATGCATGGCTGTAGAAATTAAGATGGATGAAGATGATTTTATTTTAGTAAACGTACATGCTCCAAATGAAGAAATAGAAAAGAAAAAATATTTTAATATAATAGCTGAGTTAATGGAAAAATGGAAGAGGGTAATAATTGCGGGGGATTTTAACACTGTTTTTAGTAAAATGGATATGGCTAACGGAATGGTTTTTAAATCGGATGGGGGAAGAAAGGAGTTAATGTCATTGATGGGAGAGTATAACATGATTGATGTGTGGAGAGAAAGAAATGGGAAAAAGAGGGAATTTACAAGAAGACAGCTGGTAGGGAATTTTATGTGTCAAACTAGGATAGACTACTTTTTATGTACTAGGAATTTGGAATGTTTTATTGATGGAGTGTTTTATAAAGAAACGACCTTAAGTGATCACAAAATGGTGCAAATGAGAATGGATTTTAAAAAGGAAATGAGGGGACCAGGGGTATGGATTTTAAACACTGAAGTTTTAAAGGAAGAAAGTTTTAAAAAAGAGATAGAAAATAAATTTGATGAGGGGAAAAAAGACTTGATGTACATAGAAGATAAAAGGCAATGGTGGGAAAACATGAAATATGACATAAAGAAATATGTAATGAATTACTGTAAATTGTTACAAAAGGTAAAAAGAACAAAGGAACAAGAAATAAGAAAGACGTTAAGAGAGGAGTTGAATAAAAATGAAGTTAACGTGCCAAGAGTAATTGAAGTGGAGGAAAAGTTGAGGAAAATAGAAGAAGGGAAATATAAAGGGGCGACGTTAAGAAGTAAAGCTAAGTATACAGTAGAAGGGGAGAAATGTAGTAGATTCTTTTTTAACCTTGAGAAAAGCAGGGCGAAGGCGGGAATAATTAAAGAACTTAGGAATAAGGAAGGACAAGCTGTTTTAAGCACGGAAGGGATTTTAAAGGAAATAAGCACATATTATGAAGAACTTTTTAGATCAGAGGAAGGGGATGAGGAAAAAAGGAACATTTTGTTACAACAGATAACACAAAAAGTCGGTGAGGGGGATAAGAAGGAATGTGATAGGGGAATAACAACTGAGGAAATTATACAAGCAATAAATCAGCTAAGTGTGAAGAAAAGCCCAGGAATAGATGGTATTGGAAGTGAGTTTTATAAGGTTTTTAAAGAAAAAGTAAGCCCGATTTTAAAAGAAGTCTATGAAGAGGTTTTTAAAAAAGAAAGGGTACACCCAAGAATGGGCTTAGGCTTAATGAAAATAATCTACAAGAGAAAAGGAGACAAGGCAGAACTGAGAAATTTTAGGCCCATTACAATGTTAAACACAGATTTTAAAATTTTAGCCAGGGTTTTAGCGAACAGATTAAAAAATATCATGCCAAACATAATAGAGACTAACCAGGCATATGGAGTAAAGGGGAGGGACATTGCAGATATCACGAGTAGCATAAGAGATATAATGGGGTACATAAAAGGAAAAGGAAAGGAGGCATATATAATAAGCATGGATTTCGAGAAGGCGTTTGACAGAGTGGAGCATGGGTTTTTATTGGCTGTTTTAAAACAATTTGGTTTTGGAGAGAATTTTATAAAATGGATCTCAGTTTTATACAGCGATATTTTAACAAAAGTCAAATGTAATGGTTTTTTAACGGAACCTTTTAAAGTTTTAAGGTCTATAAGACAAGGGTGTCCACTGTCAGCGAAGTTATATTCTTTGGTGGCTGAACCATTAGGGCTTTTAATAAACAGAGAGAAAAAAATAAAGGGAATAAAACTAGAAGAAAAAGAGGAACTGACTAAAATTTTCCAGTATGCTGATGATACCACAATTGTTGTTGAAAATATAGAAAGTGTTAAAGAAGTAATGGAAAAAATTAAGTGCTATTGTGAGGGATCAGGTGCAAAAATAAATGAGGAAAAAACAGTATATATGAAGTTCGGAAGGTCAGAGGTTTTAACGGGGGTTGTTAAATTCCTAGAGGTACAAGAAATGAGGATTTTAGGAGTAGGCTTAGCAAAGAATGAGAAGGAAACTGTTGATAATATGTGGGATGAGACATTGGGAGGGATGGATAGGAGACTGATTTTTTGGAGAAACAGGTTTTTAAGTTTGAAAGGAAAAATTTTAATTGTAAACATGTTAATGTTATCAAAAATGTGGAACAAATTACATGTGATGCCATTGCCAAACTGGGTTTTTAGGAGAATAAAAAAGAGTATTTTAGAATTTTTATGGGAAAAAAAGCCTCCAAGGATAGCGTACAATACGCTGATAGGAAAACCAGAAGAGGGAGGGATGGGTTTAGTGGATGTGGAACAGAAGATGAAAAGCATGAGGGTTAAAGTGGTTAAGAAATATTTGGATGATAAGAAGAGAGATGAATGGAAGAAATTGATGGGGTTTTATCTAAATAAATGTGGGAATTTTAACCTTGGAGAAAACATTTTATGGATGAAGTTGAAAAGTTGGATGATGGAGGGGATACCACAGTTTTATAAAGAGGTTTTAAATGCTTGGAGGCTTTTTTTAACAGAGGTGGATTTTAATCCGGAGGGGAGGGAAGTGATTTTAAATCAGCCTCTGTTTTTAAATGACAAAATAAAGATACACGAGCGAGATATCTATTTTAAGAAGTGGCTACAAGTGGGGATTGTAAAAGTGAGAGATGTTTTATGGGAGATGAAAGAGGGATTTTTACCACTCCAAGTGATTAAAGATGCAATGGAGGAGGAGAAAGAGGATTTTAATGTCATGGTTTTAAAAAAACAGTATGAAGATGTCAAGAAAGCAATCCCAAGGCAATGGCTAGATCAGATTAAAAAGAAGGGAGAAGGAGAAAATAAAATGATGGTGTTTTTAAAATGTAAAGAAAAGAGGGTGGATTTTAATTTGTGTACTGTGAAAATGTTCTATGAGTTTTTTATAAATGGAGTTTTTAAAAAACCTGTTGCCAACCAGATTTGGTTAAGGCATTTTAATGAAATCGAAGAAAAAGACATTTGGAAGAATAGAACATGGAAATGGTTGGATGTAGATTTAGAATGTTTAGACTATTTTATCAGACAAAATGTGATCTATACAGAAATGAGATTGTGTATGATGCAGAAGGCAACAAATGCTCGATGTAAAGTCTGTAAAAAAGAAGATGAAGGTATTTTACATCTGTTCTTATTATGTGGAAAACTTAACCCATTTTTTAATGAACTGAAAAAAATTGTCAAAGAATTAAGAGAAAATGAAGAGGTTACTGACTGGAAAAGGTTTTTTATGCTGGGAATGACAGAGAACAAAGAAAATAAGAAACTTGTTAATTTGTTTTTAATCTTAGCAAAAAAAGCTATATGGAAAAGAAGAAATGTAGCCAGAAACAGAGATTGTATTTTAAATTTATGGGTGATTTTTAAACAAATGGTAGAAAGTTATGTAGAAATGTTGTACAATTATTTTAAATTGGAAAACCAGATGGAGGATTTTTATAAAATTTTTACAAATGATGTTATATGTATCTTTAAACAAAAGCATTTTTACATGCCAGGAGAAGATGATTAAGATGACATATTTTTATGTGATGTGAATTGTATTACTTAAGTTAAAAAACTTCAATGACGATGTCAGTTTGATTATGAGATGAATGAAATTGTATGACTAAGAAAAAAAAAAAAAAAAAAAAAGCTATGCCCGATCTCGTCTGCTCTCGGAAGCTAAGCAGGTTTGGGCCTGGTTAGTACTTGGATGGGAGACTGCCTGGGAATACCAGGTGCTGTAAGCTTTTTGGAAACTTTTCACTTAGTATATAATAATTTTGCCAAAAAATAGAGTCAATGCCCGATCTCTGAATATTAGCAGGTTTGGGCCTGGTTAGTACATGGATGAGAGACTGCCTGGGAATACCAGGTGCTTTAAACTTTTTGGAAAATTTCACGATTTATAAAATAATCTTGCAAAAAAAAAAAAAAAAAAAAAAAAAAAAAAAAAGAGTCAATGCCCGATCTCTGAATCTTAGCAGGTTTAGGTCTTTTGAGTACTTGGATGAGAAACTGCCTAGGAATACCAGGTGCTTTAAGCTTTTTGGAAATGTTTTACTTAGTATATAATAATTTTGCTAAAAAATAGATTCAATGCCCGATCTCTGAATATTAGCAGGTTTGGGCCTGGTTAGTACATGGATGAGAGACTGCCTGGGAATACCAGGTGCTTTAAACTTTTTGGAAAATTTTACGATTTATAAAATAATCTTGGAAAAAAAAAAAGAGTCAATGCCCGATCTCTGAATCTTAGCAGGTTTAGGTCTGGTGAGTACTTGGATGAGAAACTGCCTAGGAATACCAGGTGCTT
>NC_068392.1:22032160-22034660 GCF_023724105.1 Carassius gibelio
AAGGAATGGTTTATAGAACAGATACTGCAAGAAAAGAGCTGAATGTTTTAATGGAAGAAAATGACTTAATTGATATATGGAGGGATAGGAATGAAAAAAGAAGAGAATATTCAAGAAGACAATTAGTAGAGAATTTTTTGTGCCAAACAAGGATTGATTATGTGTTAAACACAAGATTTTTAGAGCAATATATTGAAAAGGTGTACTATAAGGAAACAACATTAAGTGATCATAGTTTTGTGTTTATTTTGATGGATTTTAATAAAATGGAGAGGGGGCCAGGAGTTTGGATTTTAAATGCAGAGATTTTAAAAAATGAATCTTATAGAATGGAAATAGAAAAAATTATAGACAAAGAAAAGGAAAGTAGTTTGTTTGTAGAAAACAAAAGGATATGGTGGGATAATGTAAAATATGAAATAAAGAAATCTACAATAAAATATTGTAAATTTCTACAACGAGTTAAGAAACAAAAAGAAAGGAATATCAGAAAAGAATTAAATGAAGAATTAAGTAAAGAGGACGTTGATGTGCAGAAGGTTGTTTTGTTAGAAGAGGATTTAAGTAAAATAGAGGAGGAAAAGTATAGAGGTGCAATGATAAGAAGTAAGGCAAAATATACTGTGGAGGGAGAAAAATGCACAAAATTCTTTTTTAATCTGGAAAGAAGTAGGAAAAAGGCAGAAACGATAAAAGAAATAAAATGCAAAGATGGAAGGAAAGTAAAAGAAACAAAAGAAATATTAAAGGAGGTAAAAGATTTTTATGAAGAATTGTTTAAGACACAAGGAATAGATGATGGGGAAAAAGACTGTATATTGGAGACGATAACAGCTACAGTTAATAATCAAGACAAAGATGAGTGTGATGCGGAGATAAAAATAGAAGAGATAGAAGAAGCTATTAATCAATTAAAGGTGAATAAAAGTCCAGGTATAGATGGAATAACAAATGAGTTTTATAAAGCTTTTAAGGATAAATTATTGAAAATACTAAAACAAGTGTATGATGAGATTTTTAAAAAGGGAGAGATTAATCAAGCAATGAAAATGGGTCTAGTGAAAATAATATTCAAGAGAAAAGGGGAAAGGGAGGATTTAAAAAATTATAGACCAATCACTATGCTAAATGTAGATTTTAAAATTTTAGCAAAAATTTTAGCAAACAGACTGAAAAGAGTGTTACCTAAGATAATTTTATCAAATCAAGCATATGGAGTTCAGGGGAGAGATATATCAGATACAGTTAGCAACATAAGGGATGTGATAAGTTATATGAATGAAGAAAAGAAGAGTGGATATGTGATAAGTATGGATTTTGAAAAAGCGTTTGATAGGGTGGAGCATGAGTTTTTATTTGCGAGTTTAAAACGTTTTGGTTTTGGGGGTAATTTTAGAAAATGGATTAAGATCTTGTATAAGGATGCAATGAGTTTTATTAAATGTAATGTTTTTTTAACGGATGCTTTTAAGATAACTAGATCCATAAGGCAGGGCTGTCCATTGTCAGCACAGTTGTATTCCTTGGTCGCAGAGTCTCTAGGAATGATGATTAAAAAGGATCAAAGAATAAAAAGTATAAATATTGAAAATGGAAGGGAAGGACAAAAGATTTTTCAGTACGCGGATGATACCACCTTGATAATAGAAGATTTAGAGAGCATTAGAATAGCAATGGAACTCATGCAGAAATTTTGTAAAGCAACAGGTGCAAAGATAAATGTGGAAAAAACTGCTTTTATGAGATTTGGAGAAGCGCCAGCATTACCAGCTTGCATTGCTTTTAATGAAAAGGAAGAAATTAAGATTTTAGGAGTAAATTTGGGGAAAGATGAAAAGAGTTCAAGAGATAAAAGATGGGAAGAGATTGTGGGAGAAATGAAAAGAAGATTGGTTTTTTGGAAAGTGAGAAATTTGGAGTTGAAAGGAAGAGTTTTAATTGTTAATAGTCTAATGCTCTCTAAGATGTGGTATAATTTATCTGTAACTGCAATGCCAATGTGGGTAGAACAGAGAGTAAAGGGTATTGTGTTGGATTTTTTATGGAATAATAAGCCTCCTAGAATTGCACATAAGACTTTAATTGGTTCTCAAGAAGAAGGAGGGTTAGGGTTAATGGATGTTGAGCAGAGGAAGAAGAGTATGAGAGTGAAAACTGTAAAGAAATATCTAAATAGAGAAAAGATGGAGGAATGGAAAGTAATAATGAAACATTTTTTAAACAAATGTTCAAATTTGAGAATAGGGGATGATATTTTATGGATGAGAGTTAAAAAAGGAATGATAAAAGGAATACCAGATTTTTATAAAGAGGTTTTAGAGGCATGGAGGGATTTCTTACCACATATTGATTTTAAGCCACAAGGAAGAGAAACAATTTTGAATCAACCTCTGTTTTTAAATGCAAAGATTACTACAGATGGAACAGATGTGTTTTTTAAAAAGTGGCTAGATGTAGATATAAAAAGAGTAAGAGATATTTTATATGAGTATAAAAATGG
>NC_068392.1:22042160-22052160 GCF_023724105.1 Carassius gibelio
TAATACCCAATTTGGAGAAAGCTAAAAATAAAATGTGTAAACAAAGTAATGAGGTGAAACAAGACTGTGGAAGAAGTGCAAAAGAGGGGGAGGAAATAGGATAACAAAATTATGATGCTAAAGTTTGTACTTTTATCTTTTTTAATTGTGTTGAAAATTGTTACTTTTAATGCAAGAGGGTTAATGAATGGTGTGAAATTTGAAAAAGTCAAGGAACTGTGCAGGGATGAAGATGTGATTTTATTGCAAGAAACAAATTGGAAAGAGAGTGTAATGGAGGATTTTAAAAAAAGATGGGAAGGGGAATTATTTTTTAATAATGCAGAGGGAAAAATAGGAGGAGGAGTTGCGATGTTAATAAGAAAAGATAGAGGTATCAGGTCAAAGCAAATGTATAATGACACAAAAGGAAAATGCATGGCTGTAGAAATTAAGATGGATGAAGATGATTTTATTTTAGTAAACGTACATGCTCCAAATGAAGAAATAGAAAAGAAAAAATATTTTAATATAATAGCTGAGTTAATGGAAAAATGGAAGAGGGTAATAATTGCGGGGGATTTTAACACTGTTTTTAGTAAAATGGATATGGCTAACGGAATGGTTTTTAAATCGGATGGGGGAAGAAAGGAGTTAATGTCATTGATGGGAGAGTATAACATGATTGATGTGTGGAGAGAAAGAAATGGGAAAAAGAGGGAATTTACAAGAAGACAGCTGGTAGGGAATTTTATGTGTCAAACTAGGATAGACTACTTTTTATGTACTAGGAATTTGGAATGTTTTATTGATGGAGTGTTTTATAAAGAAACGACCTTAAGTGATCACAAAATGGTGCAAATGAGAATGGATTTTAAAAAGGAAATGAGGGGACCAGGGGTATGGATTTTAAACACTGAAGTTTTAAAGGAAGAAAGTTTTAAAAAAGAGATAGAAAATAAATTTGATGAGGGGAAAAAAGACTTGATGTATATAGAAGATAAAAGGCAATGGTGGGAAAACATGAAATATGACATAAAGAAATATGTAATGAATTACTGTAAATTGTTACAAAAGGTAAAAAGAACAAAGGAACAAGAAATAAGAAAGACGTTAAGAGAGGAGTTGAATAAAAATGAAGTTAACGTGCCAAGAGTAATTGAAGTGGAGGAAAAGTTGAGGAAAATAGAAGAAGGGAAATATAAAGGGGCGACGTTAAGAAGTAAAGCTAAGTATACAGTAGAAGGGGAGAAATGTAGTAGATTCTTTTTTAACCTTGAGAAAAGCAGGGCGAAGGCGGGAATAATTAAAGAACTTAGGAATAAGGAAGGACAAGCTGTTTTAAGCACGGAAGGGATTTTAAAGGAAATAAGCACATATTATGAAGAACTTTTTAGATCAGAGGAAGGGGATGAGGAAAAAAGGAACATTTTGTTACAACAGATAACACAAAAAGTCGGTGAGGGGGATAAGAAGGAATGTGATAGGGGAATAACAACTGAGGAAATTATACAAGCAATAAATCAGCTAAGTGTGAAGAAAAGCCCAGGAATAGATGGTATTGGAAGTGAGTTTTATAAGGTTTTTAAAGAAAAAGTAAGCCCGATTTTAAAAGAAGTCTATGAAGAGGTTTTTAAAAAAGAAAGGGTACACCCAAGAATGGGCTTAGGCTTAATGAAAATAATCTACAAGAGAAAAGGAGACAAGGCAGAACTGAGAAATTTTAGGCCCATTACAATGTTAAACACAGATTTTAAAATTTTAGCCAGGGTTTTAGCGAACAGATTAAAAAATATCATGCCAAACATAATAGAGACTAACCAGGCATATGGAGTAAAGGGGAGGGACATTGCAGATATCACGAGTAGCATAAGAGATATAATGGGGTACATAAAAGAAAAAGGAAAGGAGGCATATATAATAAGCATGGATTTCGAGAAGGCGTTTGACAGAGTGGAGCATGGGTTTTTATTGGCTATTTTAAAACAATTTGGTTTTGGAGAGAATTTTATAAAATGGATCTCAGTTTTATACAGCGATATTTTAACAAAAGTCAAATGTAATGGTTTTTTAACGGAACCTTTTAAAGTTTTAAGGTCTATAAGACAAGGGTGTCCACTGTCAGCGAAGTTATATTCTTTGGTGGCTGAACCATTAGGGCTTTTAATAAACAGAGAGAAAAAAATAAAGGGAATAAAACTAGAAGAAAAAGAGGAACTGACTAAAATTTTCCAGTATGCTGATGATACCACAATTGTTGTTGAAAATATAGAAAGTGTTAAAGAAGTAATGGAAAAAATTAAGTGCTATTGTGAGGGATCAGGTGCAAAAATAAATGAGGAAAAAACAGTATATATGAAGTTCGGAAGGTCAGAGGTTTTAACGGGGGTTGTTAAATTCCTAGAGGTACAAGAAATGAGGATTTTAGGAGTAGGCTTAGCAAAGAATGAGAAGGAAACTGTTGATAATATGTGGGATGAGACATTGGGAGGGATGGATAGGAGACTGATTTTTTGGAGAAACAGGTTTTTAAGTTTGAAAGGAAAAATTTTAATTGTAAACATGTTAATGTTATCAAAAATGTGGAACAAATTACATGTGATGCCATTGCCAAACTGGGTTTTTAGGAGAATAAAAAAGAGTATTTTAGAATTTTTATGGGAAAAAAAGCCTCCAAGGATAGCGTACAATACGCTGATAGGAAAACCAGAAGAGGGAGGGATGGGTTTAGTGGATGTGGAACAGAAGATGAAAAGCATGAGGGTTAAAGTGGTTAAGAAATATTTGGATGATAAGAAGAGAGATGAATGGAAGAAATTGATGGGGTTTTATCTAAATAAATGTGGGAATTTTAACCTTGGAGAAAACATTTTATGGATGAAGTTGAAAAGTTGGATGATGGAGGGGATACCACAGTTCTATAAAGAGGTTTTAAATGCTTGGAGGCTTTTTTTAACAGAGGTGGATTTTAATCCGGAGGGGAGGGAAGTGATTTTAAATCAGCCTCTGTTTTTAAATGACAAAATAAAGATACACGAGCGAGATATCTATTTTAAGAAGTGGCTACAAGTGGGGATTGTAAAAGTGAGAGATGTTTTATGGGAGATGAAAGAGGGATTTTTACCACTCCAAGTGATTAAAGATGCAATGGAGGAGGAGAAAGAGGATTTTAATGTCATGGTTTTAAAAAAAACAGTATGAAGATGTCAAGAAAGCAATCCCAAGGCAATGGCTAGATCAGATTAAAAAGAAGGGAGAAGGAGAAAATAAAATGATGGTGTTTTTAAAATGTAAAGAAAAGAGGGTGGATTTTAATTTGTGTACTGTGAAAATGTTCTATGAGTTTTTTATAAATGGAGTTTTTAAAAAACCTGTTGCCAACCAGATTTGGTTAAGGCATTTTAATGAAATCGAAGAAAAAGACATTTGGAAGAATAGAACATGGAAATGGTTGGATGTAGATTTAGAATGTTTAGACTATTTTATCAGACAAAATGTGATCTATACAGAAATGAGATTGTGTATGATGCAGAAGGCAACAAATGCTCGATGTAAAGTCTGTAAAAAAGAAGATGAAGGTATTTTACATCTGTTCTTATTATGTGGAAAACTTAACCCATTTTTTAATGAACTGAAAAAAATTGTCGAAGAATTAAGAGAAAATGAAGAGGTTACTGACTGGAAAAGGTTTTTTATGCTGGGAATGACAGAGAACAAAGAAAATAAGAAACTTGTTAATTTGTTTTTAATCTTAGCAAAAAAAACTATATGGAAAAGAAGAAATGTAGCCAGAAACAGAGATTGTATTTTAAATTTATGGGTGATTTTTAAACAAATGGTAGAAAGTTATGTAGAAATGTTGTACAATTATTTTAAATTGGAAAACCAGATGGAGGATTTTTATAAAATTTTTACAAATGATGTTATATGTATCTTTAAACAAAAGCATTTTTACATGCCAGGAGAAGATGATTAAGATGACATATTTTTATGTGATGTGAATTGTATTACTTAAGTTAAAAAACTTCAATGACGATGTCAGTTTGATTATGAGATGAATGAAATTGTATGACTAAGAAAATGTGTTTGTTTTGTATTAACTGAAATTTCCAATAAAAAAAAAAAAAAAAAAAAAGCTATGCCCGATCTCGTCTGCTCTCGGAAGCTAAGCAGGTTTGGGCCTGGTTAGTACTTGGATGGGAGACTGCCTGGGAATACCAGGTGCTGTAAGCTTTTTGGAAACTTTTCACTTAGTATATAATAATTTTGCCAAAAAATAGAGTCAATGCCCGATCTCTGAATATTAGCAGGTTTGGGCCTGGTTAGTACATGGATGAGAGACTGCCTGGGAATACCAGGTGCTTTAAACTTTTTGGAAAATTTCACGATTTATAAAATAATCTTGCAAAAAAAAAAAAAAAAAAAAAAAAAAAAAGTGTCAATGCCCGATCTCTGAATCTTAGCAGGTTTAGGTCTTTTGAGTACTTGGATGAGAAACTGCCTAGGAATACCAGGTGCTTTAAGCTTTTTGGAAATGTTTTACTTAGTATATAATAATTTTGCTAAAAAATAGATTCAATGCCCGATCTCTGAATATTAGCAGGTTTGGGCCTGGTTAGTACATGGATGAGAGACTGCCTGGGAATACCAGGTGCTTTAAACTTTTAGGAAAATTTTACGATTTATAAAATAATCTTGCAAAAAAAAAAAGAGTCAATGCCCGATCTCTGAATCTTAGCAGGTTTAGGTCTGGTGAGTACTTGGATGAGAAACTGCCTAGGAATACCAGGTGCTTTAAACTTTTTGGAAAATTTCACGATTTATAAAATAATCTTGCTAAAAAATAGATTCAATGCCCGATCTCTGAATCTTAGCAGGTTTAGGTCTGGTTAGTACTTGGATGAGAGACTGCCTAGGAATACCAGGTGCTTTAAGCTTTTGGGTTTTCTTTCCTACTTATATAATGTACTGGCGATTAGATGGGCTGGTCTTTAAATAGCCCTCTCTTTGCAGCAGTCTTCGCTTACGGCCATACCAACCTGGCTATGCCCGATCTCGTCTGCTCTCGGAAGCTAAGCAGGTTTGGGCCTGGTTAGTACTTGGATGGGAGACCGCTTGGGAATACCAGCTGCTGTAAGCCTTTTGGAAACTTTTCACTTATCAATCAATCACCTTTATTTATATAGTGCTTTAAACAAAATACATTGCGCCAAAGCACTGAACAACATTCATTTGGAAAACAGTGTCTCAATAATGCAAGATGATAGTTAAAGGCAGTTCATCATTGAATTCAGTTATGTCATCTCTGTTCAGTTGAAATAGTGTCTGTTTTAATTTGCAATCAAGTCAATGATATCGCTGTAGATGAAGTGACCCCAACTAAGCAAGCCAGAGGCGACAGCGGCAAGGAACCGAAACTCCATCGGTGACAGAATGGAGAAAAAAACCTTGGGAGAAACCAGGCTCAGTTGGGGGGTCAGTTCTCCTCTGACCAGACGAAACCAGTAGTTCAATTCCAGGCTGCAGCAAAGTCAGATTGTGCAGAAGAATCATCTGTTTCCTGTGGTCTTGTCCTGGTGCTCCTCTGAGACAAGGTCTTTACAGGGGATCTGTATCTGGGGCTCTAGTTATCCTGGTCTCCGCTGTCTTTCAGGGCAGTAGAGGTCCTTTCTAGGTGCTGATCCACCATCTGGTCTGGAAACGTACTGGATCCGGGTGACTGCAGTGACCCTCTGATCTGGACACAGACTGGATCTGGTGGCCACGGTGACTTCGGAACAAGAGAGAAACAGACAAATATTAGCGTAGATGCCATTCTTCTAATGATGTAGAAAGTACGGTTATGTGAAGTGTTCCGGTTCCAGTTTACCTAATTAATGCAGCCTAAAAATCCTTTAACGGATTTGGATATTAAAAGCATATTAGTATGTTATGTGTATGCCAGGTTAAAGATGTGGGTCTTTAATCTAGATTTAAACTGCAAGAGTGTGTCTGCCTCCCGAACAATGTTAGGTAGGTTATTCCAGAGTTTAGGCGCCAAATAGGAAATGGATCTGCCGCCCGCAGTTGATTTTGATATTCTAGGTATTATCAAATTGCCTGAGTTTTGAGAACGTAGCGGACGTAGAGGAGTATAATGTAAAAGGAGCTCATTCAAATACTGAGGTGCTAAACCATTCAGGGCTTTATAAGTAATAAGCAATATTTTAAAATCTATACGATGTTTGATAGGGAGCCAGTGCAGTGTGGACAGGACCGGGCTAATATGGTCATACTTCCTGGTTCTAGTAAGAACTCTTGCTGCTGCATTTTGGACTAGCTGTAGTTTGTTTACCAAGCGTGCAGAACAACCACCCAATAAAGCATTACAATAGTCTAACCTTGAAGTCATAAATGCATGGATTAACATTTCTGCATTTGACATTGAGAGCATAGGCCGTAATTTAGATATATTTTTGAGATGGAAAAATGCAGTTTTACAAATGCTAGAAACGTGGCTTTCTAAGGAAAGATTGCGATCAAATAGCACACCTAGGTTCCTAACTGATGACGAAGAATTGACAGAGCAACCATCAAGTCTTAGACAGTGTTCTAGGTTATTACAAGTAGAGTTTTTAGGCCCTATGATTAACACCTCTGTTTTTTCTGAATTTAGCAGTAAGAAATTACTCGTCATCCAGTTTTTTATATCGACTATGCATTCCATTAGTTTTTCAAATTGGTGTGTTTCACCGGGCTGCGAGGAAATATAGAGCTGCGTATCATCAGCATAACAGTGAAAGCTAACACCATGTTTCCTGATGATATCTCCCAAGGGTAACATATAAAGCGTGAAGAGTAGCGGCCCTAGAACTGAGCCTTGAGGTACTCCATACTGCACTTGTGATCGATATGATACATCTTCATTCACTGCTACGAACTGATGGCGGTCATATAAGTACGATTTAAACCATGCTAATGCACTTCCACTGATGCCAACAAAGTGTTCAAGTCTATGCAAAAGAATGTTGTGGTCAATTGTGTCAAAAGCAGCACTAAGATCCAATAAAACTAATAGAGAGATACACCCACGATCAGATGATAAGAGCAGATCATTTGTAACTCTAAGGAGAGCAGTCTCAGTACTATGATACGGTCTAAATCCTGACTGGAAATCCTCACATATACCATTTTTCTCTAAGAAGGAATATAATTGTGAGGATACCACCTTTTCTAGTATCTTGGACAGAAAAGGGAGATTCGAGATTGGTCTATAATTAACTAGTTCTCTGGGGTCAAGTTGTGGCTTTTTTATGAGAGGCTTAATAACAGCCAGTTTGAAGGTTTTGGGGACATATCCTAATGACAATGAGGAATTAATAATAGTCAGAAGAGGACCTATGACTTCTGGAAGCACCTCTTTTAAGAGCTTAGATGGTATAGGGTCTAACATACATGTTGTAAGTTTAGATGATTTAACAAGTTTATACAATTCTTCCTCTCCTACAGTAGAGAATGAGTGGAACTGTTCCTCAGGGGGTCTATAGTGCACTGTCTGATGCGAAACTGTAGCTGACGGCTGAATGGTTGCAATTTTATCTCTAATAGTATCGATTTTAGAAGTAAAGTAGTTCATAAAGTCATTACTGCTGTGGTGTTGGGAAATGTCAACACTTGTTGAGGCTTTATTTTTCGTTAATTTAGCCACTGTATTGAATAAATACCTGGGGTTATGTTTGTTTTCTTCTAAAAGAGAAGAAAAGTAATCAGATCTAGCAGTTTTTAATGCTTTTCTGTAGGATATGCTACTTTCCCGCCAAGCAATACGAAATACCTCTAGTTTTGTTTTCCTCCAGCTGCGCTCCATTTTTCGGGCTGCTCTCTTTAGGGTGCGAGTATGCTCATTATACCATGGTGTCAAACTGTTTTCCTTAACCTTTCTTAAGCGTAAAGGAGCAACTGTATTTAAAGTGCTAGAAAAGAGAGAGTCCATAGTTTCTGTTACATCATCAAGTTGTTCTGAGGTTTTGGATATGCTAAGGAATTCGGATACATCAGGAAGATAACTTAAAAAGCAGTCTTTTGTGGTAGAAGTGATGGTTCTTCGATACTTGTAACAAGAAGTAGAATTTACAATTTTGGCTATATGAAGTTTACACAGAACTAAATAATGATCTGAGATATCATCACTTGGCTGAATAATTTCAACACTATCAACATCAATTCCATGTGACAGTATTAAATCTAGAGTATGATTTCGACAATGAGTAGGTCCTGAAACGTGTTGTCTAACACCAATAGAGTTCAGAATGTCTATAAATGCTGATCCCAATACATCTTTTTCATTATCGACATGGATATTAAAATCACCAACTATTAAGACTTTATCTGCAGCCAGAACTAACTCGGATGTAAAATCACCAAACTCTTTAATAAAGTCTGTATGGTGCCCTGGTGGCCTGTATACAGTAGCCAGTACAAACATAACAGGGGATTTATCATTAACATTGGTTTCTCTGGATAATGTTATATGAAGCACCATTACTTCAAACGAGTTATACTTGAAGCCTGCCCTCTGAGAAATCCTGAAAACGTTATTATAAATTGTAGCAACTCCTCCCCCTTTGCCTTTTAGACGCGGCTCGTGTTTATAACAATAATCTTGGGGGGTGGACTCATTTAAAATAATGTAATCATCAGGTTTTAGCCAGGTTTCTGTCAAGCAGAGCACATCTATATTATGATCAGTTATCATATTATTTACAAAAAGTGTTTTCGTAGAAATGGATCTGATATTCAATAAGCCAATCTTTATCATTTGTTTATCCATATTGCATTTGTTTTTTATTTGTTGAACCTCAATTAAATTGTTAACCTTAACTTGGTTTGGACGTTTTTTGTATTTTCTAGTTCGTGGAACAGACACAGTCTCTATAGCGTGATATCTAGGTGAAAGAGTCTCTATGTGCTGAGAATTAACTGACCTCTGTGACGGGAGGCAGCTAGCAGACGGTCGGTTTAGCCAGTCTGTCTGCTTCCTGACCTGGGCCCCAGTTAGTCAAGTATAAACACTAAGACTATTTGCCATATTTCTAGACAGAAGAGTGGCGCCACCCCAGGAGGGATGAAGACCATCTCTTTTAAACAGGTCAGGTCTGCCCCAAAAGCTCGTCCAATTGTCTATATAACCTATGTTATTCTGTGGGCACCACTTAGACATCCAGCCATTGAGTGATGACAATCTGCTATGCATCTCATCACCACGGTAAGCAGGGAGGGGACCAGAGCATATTACAGTGTCTGACATCGTGCTTGCAAGTTCACACACCTCTTTAAAGTTATTTTTAGTGATCTCCGACTGGCGAAGTCGAACATCATTAGCGCCGGCATGAATAACAATCTTACTGTATTTACGTTTAGCATTAGCCAGCACTTTTAAATTTGCCAAGATGTCAGGCGCTCTGGCTCCCGGTAAACATTTGACTATGGTGGCTGGTGTCTCTATATTCACGTTCCGTACAATAGAATCGCCAATAACTAGAGCACTTTCATCAGGTTTCTCAGTGGGTGCATCACTGAGTGGGGAGAACCTGTTTAATGTTTTGATCGGAACAGAAGAGCGGTGTTTTGACCCACGACTACGCTGCCTCACCGTCACCCAGTTGCCCTGCTGCAGGGGCTCTGCTGGAACCGGACAATGTACAGGAATCCCTGAGCTAGACGCATCCAAAGCCATATCTAGAGCCCTAACATTCTTACTGTTCTCAATTAAAGTTTGGATGCGTGTCTCTAATTCTGAAATCTTCTCTGTCAGCCTAACTGTTTCCCTGCATTTATCACATGTGAATCCCTCATCAGCGACAGAGATAGATAAACTGTACATATGGCAAGAGGTGCAAATAACAATTGTAGGAGAAGCCATTACTCACCGTGCTTGATGAAATATTCTTACTGCGGTTGTTTGATGAACTTGTGGAAAACTGCAGCGTGGGAGAGGAGAGGAGAGGAGAAAAGAAAACGCTAATGACAAGCTAACGAGTGC
>NC_068392.1:22062160-22072160 GCF_023724105.1 Carassius gibelio
GAAACCGGATCAAGGCAAAGAGAGGACAATGTAAGCAAGGACAATGACAATGAGATTGAAAAGACTGAGTTAACACAGGACATTGTGGAAATGGAGGTACAGATGGAGTTTAATGCAGTTGGACAAGCAGAAACAGAGGAGCCAGAAGAGACTGAATGGATAGGTGAGACGGAAAGAAAAGACAAAGACAGTGAAAACCTGGGCGGAGACAGCACTGCAGGAACATCCAATAAAAGAAGAAGAAAAGTTAAGGTAATACCCAATTTGGAGAAAGCTAAAAATAAAATGTGTAAACAAAGTAATGAGGTGAAACAAGACTGTGGAAGAAGTGCAAAAGAGGGGGAGGAAATAGGATAACAAAATTATGATGCTAAAGTTTGTACTTTTATCTTTTTTAATTGTGTTGAAAATTGTTACTTTTAATGCAAGAGGGTTAATGAATGGTGTGAAATTTGAAAAAGTCAAGGAACTGTGCAGGGATGAAGATGTGATTTTATTGCAAGAAACAAATTGGAAAGAGAGTGTAATGGAGGATTTTAAAAAAAGATGGGAAGGGGAATTATTTTTTAATAATGCAGAGGGAAAAATAGGAGGAGGAGTTGCGATGTTAATAAGAAAAGATAGAGGTATCAGGTCAAAGCAAATGTATAATGACACAAAAGGAAAATGCATGGCTGTAGAAATTAAGATGGATGAAGATGATTTTATTTTAGTAAACGTACATGCTCCAAATGAAGAAATAGAAAAGAAAAAATATTTTAATATAATAGCTGAGTTAATGGAAAAATGGAAGAGGGTAATAATTGCGGGGGATTTTAACACTGTTTTTAGTAAAATGGATATGGCTAACGGAATGGTTTTTAAATCGGATGGGGGAAGAAAGGAGTTAATGTCATTGATGGGAGAGTATAACATGATTGATGTGTGGAGAGAAAGAAATGGGAAAAAGAGGGAATTTACAAGAAGACAGCTGGTAGGGAATTTTATGTGTCAAACTAGGATAGACTACTTTTTATGTACTAGGAATTTGGAATGTTTTATTGATGGAGTGTTTTATAAAGAAACGACCTTAAGTGATCACAAAATGGTGCAAATGAGAATGGATTTTAAAAAGGAAATGAGGGGACCAGGGGTATGGATTTTAAACACTGAAGTTTTAAAGGAAGAAAGTTTTAAAAAAGAGATAGAAAATAAATTTGATGAGGGGAAAAAAGACTTGATGTATATAGAAGATAAAAGGCAATGGTGGGAAAACATGAAATATGACATAAAGAAATATGTAATGAATTACTGTAAATTGTTACAAAAGGTAAAAAGAACAAAGGAACAAGAAATAAGAAAGACGTTAAGAGAGGAGTTGAATAAAAATGAAGTTAACGTGCCAAGAGTAATTGAAGTGGAGGAAAAGTTGAGGAAAATAGAAGAAGGGAAATATAAAGGGGCGACGTTAAGAAGTAAAGCTAAGTATACAGTAGAAGGGGAGAAATGTAGTAGATTCTTTTTTAACCTTGAGAAAAGCAGGGCGAAGGCGGGAATAATTAAAGAACTTAGGAATAAGGAAGGACAAGCTGTTTTAAGCACGGAAGGGATTTTAAAGGAAATAAGCACATATTATGAAGAACTTTTTAGATCAGAGGAAGGGGATGAGGAAAAAAGGAACATTTTGTTACAACAGATAACACAAAAAGTCGGTGAGGGGGATAAGAAGGAATGTGATAGGGGAATAACAACTGAGGAAATTATACAAGCAATAAATCAGCTAAGTGTGAAGAAAAGCCCAGGAATAGATGGTATTGGAAGTGAGTTTTATAAGGTTTTTAAAGAAAAAGTAAGCCCGATTTTAAAAGAAGTCTATGAAGAGGTTTTTAAAAAAGAAAGGGTACACCCAAGAATGGGCTTAGGCTTAATGAAAATAATCTACAAGAGAAAAGGAGACAAGGCAGAACTGAGAAATTTTAGGCCCATTACAATGTTAAACACAGATTTTAAAATTTTAGCCAGGGTTTTAGCGAACAGATTAAAAAATATCATGCCAAACATAATAGAGACTAACCAGGCATATGGAGTAAAGGGGAGGGACATTGCAGATATCACGAGTAGCATAAGAGATATAATGGGGTACATAAAAGAAAAAGGAAAGGAGGCATATATAATAAGCATGGATTTCGAGAAGGCGTTTGACAGAGTGGAGCATGGGTTTTTATTGGCTATTTTAAAACAATTTGGTTTTGGAGAGAATTTTATAAAATGGATCTCAGTTTTATACAGCGATATTTTAACAAAAGTCAAATGTAATGGTTTTTTAACGGAACCTTTTAAAGTTTTAAGGTCTATAAGACAAGGGTGTCCACTGTCAGCGAAGTTATATTCTTTGGTGGCTGAACCATTAGGGCTTTTAATAAACAGAGAGAAAAAAATAAAGGGAATAAAACTAGAAGAAAAAGAGGAACTGACTAAAATTTTCCAGTATGCTGATGATACCACAATTGTTGTTGAAAATATAGAAAGTGTTAAAGAAGTAATGGAAAAAATTAAGTGCTATTGTGAGGGATCAGGTGCAAAAATAAATGAGGAAAAAACAGTATATATGAAGTTCGGAAGGTCAGAGGTTTTAACGGGGGTTGTTAAATTCCTAGAGGTACAAGAAATGAGGATTTTAGGAGTAGGCTTAGCAAAGAATGAGAAGGAAACTGTTGATAATATGTGGGATGAGACATTGGGAGGGATGGATAGGAGACTGATTTTTTGGAGAAACAGGTTTTTAAGTTTGAAAGGAAAAATTTTAATTGTAAACATGTTAATGTTATCAAAAATGTGGAACAAATTACATGTGATGCCATTGCCAAACTGGGTTTTTAGGAGAATAAAAAAGAGTATTTTAGAATTTTTATGGGAAAAAAAGCCTCCAAGGATAGCGTACAATACGCTGATAGGAAAACCAGAAGAGGGAGGGATGGGTTTAGTGGATGTGGAACAGAAGATGAAAAGCATGAGGGTTAAAGTGGTTAAGAAATATTTGGATGATAAGAAGAGAGATGAATGGAAGAAATTGATGGGGTTTTATCTAAATAAATGTGGGAATTTTAACCTTGGAGAAAACATTTTATGGATGAAGTTGAAAAGTTGGATGATGGAGGGGATACCACAGTTCTATAAAGAGGTTTTAAATGCTTGGAGGCTTTTTTTAACAGAGGTGGATTTTAATCCGGAGGGGAGGGAAGTGATTTTAAATCAGCCTCTGTTTTTAAATGACAAAATAAAGATACACGAGCGAGATATCTATTTTAAGAAGTGGCTACAAGTGGGGATTGTAAAAGTGAGAGATGTTTTATGGGAGATGAAAGAGGGATTTTTACCACTCCAAGTGATTAAAGATGCAATGGAGGAGGAGAAAGAGGATTTTAATGTCATGGTTTTAAAAAAAACAGTATGAAGATGTCAAGAAAGCAATCCCAAGGCAATGGCTAGATCAGATTAAAAAGAAGGGAGAAGGAGAAAATAAAATGATGGTGTTTTTAAAATGTAAAGAAAAGAGGGTGGATTTTAATTTGTGTACTGTGAAAATGTTCTATGAGTTTTTTATAAATGGAGTTTTTAAAAAACCTGTTGCCAACCAGATTTGGTTAAGGCATTTTAATGAAATCGAAGAAAAAGACATTTGGAAGAATAGAACATGGAAATGGTTGGATGTAGATTTAGAATGTTTAGACTATTTTATCAGACAAAATGTGATCTATACAGAAATGAGATTGTGTATGATGCAGAAGGCAACAAATGCTCGATGTAAAGTCTGTAAAAAAGAAGATGAAGGTATTTTACATCTGTTCTTATTATGTGGAAAACTTAACCCATTTTTTAATGAACTGAAAAAAATTGTCGAAGAATTAAGAGAAAATGAAGAGGTTACTGACTGGAAAAGGTTTTTTATGCTGGGAATGACAGAGAACAAAGAAAATAAGAAACTTGTTAATTTGTTTTTAATCTTAGCAAAAAAAACTATATGGAAAAGAAGAAATGTAGCCAGAAACAGAGATTGTATTTTAAATTTATGGGTGATTTTTAAACAAATGGTAGAAAGTTATGTAGAAATGTTGTACAATTATTTTAAATTGGAAAACCAGATGGAGGATTTTTATAAAATTTTTACAAATGATGTTATATGTATCTTTAAACAAAAGCATTTTTACATGCCAGGAGAAGATGATTAAGATGACATATTTTTATGTGATGTGAATTGTATTACTTAAGTTAAAAAACTTCAATGACGATGTCAGTTTGATTATGAGATGAATGAAATTGTATGACTAAGAAAATGTGTTTGTTTTGTATTAACTGAAATTTCCAATAAAAAAAAAAAAAAAAAAAAAGCTATGCCCGATCTCGTCTGCTCTCGGAAGCTAAGCAGGTTTGGGCCTGGTTAGTACTTGGATGGGAGACTGCCTGGGAATACCAGGTGCTGTAAGCTTTTTGGAAACTTTTCACTTAGTATATAATAATTTTGCCAAAAAATAGAGTCAATGCCCGATCTCTGAATATTAGCAGGTTTGGGCCTGGTTAGTACATGGATGAGAGACTGCCTGGGAATACCAGGTGCTTTAAACTTTTTGGAAAATTTCACGATTTATAAAATAATCTTGCAAAAAAAAAAAAAAAAAAAAAAAAGTGTCAATGCCCGATCTCTGAATCTTAGCAGGTTTAGGTCTTTTGAGTACTTGGATGAGAAACTGCCTAGGAATACCAGGTGCTTTAAGCTTTTTGGAAATGTTTTACTTAGTATATAATAATTTTGCTAAAAAATAGATTCAATGCCCGATCTCTGAATATTAGCAGGTTTGGGCCTGGTTAGTACATGGATGAGAGACTGCCTGGGAATACCAGGTGCTTTAAACTTTTAGGAAAATTTTACGATTTATAAAATAATCTTGCAAAAAAAAAAAGAGTCAATGCCCGATCTCTGAATCTTAGCAGGTTTAGGTCTGGTGAGTACTTGGATGAGAAACTGCCTAGGAATACCAGGTGCTTTAAACTTTTTGGAAAATTTCACGATTTATAAAATAATCTTGCTAAAAAATAGATTCAATGCCCGATCTCTGAATCTTAGCAGGTTTAGGTCTGGTTAGTACTTGGATGAGAGACTGCCTAGGAATACCAGGTGCTTTAAATTTTTTGGAAAATTTCACGATTTATATAATAATCTTGCAAAAAAAAAAAAAAAAAAAAAAAAAAAAAAAGAGTCAATGCCCGATATCTGAATCTTAGCAGGTTTAGGTCTGGTTAGTACTTGGATGAGAGACTGCCTAGGAATACCAGGTGCTTTAAGCTTTTGGGTTTTCTTTCCTACTTATATAATGTACTGGCGATTAGATGGGCTGGTCTTTAAATAGCCCTCTCTTTGCAGCAGTCTTCGCTTACGGCCATACCAACCTGGCTATGCCCGATCTCGTCTGCTCTCGGAAGCTAAGCAGGTTTGGGCCTGGTTAGTACTTGGATGGGAGACCGCTTGGGAATACCAGCTGCTGTAAGCCTTTTGGAAACTTTTCACTTATCAATCAATCACCTTTATTTATATAGTGCTTTAAACAAAATACATTGCGCCAAAGCACTGAACAACATTCATTTGGAAAACAGTGTCTCAATAATGCAAGATGATAGTTAAAGGCAGTTCATCATTGAATTCAGTTATGTCATCTCTGTTCAGTTGAAATAGTGTCTGTTTTAATTTGCAATCAAGTCAATGATATCGCTGTAGATGAAGTGACCCCAACTAAGCAAGCCAGAGGCGACAGCGGCAAGGAACCGAAACTCCATCGGTGACAGAATGGAGAAAAAAACCTTGGGAGAAACCAGGCTCAGTTGGGGGGTCAGTTCTCCTCTGACCAGACGAAACCAGTAGTTCAATTCCAGGCTGCAGCAAAGTCAGATTGTGCAGAAGAATCATCTGTTTCCTGTGGTCTTGTCCTGGTGCTCCTCTGAGACAAGGTCTTTACAGGGGATCTGTATCTGGGGCTCTAGTTATCCTGGTCTCCGCTGTCTTTCAGGGCAGTAGAGGTCCTTTCTAGGTGCTGATCCACCATCTGGTCTGGAAACGTACTGGATCCGGGTGACTGCAGTGACCCTCTGATCTGGACACAGACTGGATCTGGTGGCCACGGTGACTTCGGAACAAGAGAGAAACAGACAAATATTAGCGTAGATGCCATTCTTCTAATGATGTAGAAAGTACGGTTATGTGAAGTGTTCCGGTTCCAGTTTACCTAATTAATGCAGCCTAAAAATCCTTTAACGGATTTGGATATTAAAAGCATATTAGTATGTTATGTGTATGCCAGGTTAAAGATGTGGGTCTTTAATCTAGATTTAAACTGCAAGAGTGTGTCTGCCTCCCGAACAATGTTAGGTAGGTTATTCCAGAGTTTAGGCGCCAAATAGGAAATGGATCTGCCGCCCGCAGTTGATTTTGATATTCTAGGTATTATCAAATTGCCTGAGTTTTGAGAACGTAGCGGACGTAGAGGAGTATAATGTAAAAGGAGCTCATTCAAATACTGAGGTGCTAAACCATTCAGGGCTTTATAAGTAATAAGCAATATTTTAAAATCTATACGATGTTTGATAGGGAGCCAGTGCAGTGTGGACAGGACCGGGCTAATATGGTCATACTTCCTGGTTCTAGTAAGAACTCTTGCTGCTGCATTTTGGACTAGCTGTAGTTTGTTTACCAAGCGTGCAGAACAACCACCCAATAAAGCATTACAATAGTCTAACCTTGAAGTCATAAATGCATGGATTAACATTTCTGCATTTGACATTGAGAGCATAGGCCGTAATTTAGATATATTTTTGAGATGGAAAAATGCAGTTTTACAAATGCTAGAAACGTGGCTTTCTAAGGAAAGATTGCGATCAAATAGCACACCTAGGTTCCTAACTGATGACGAAGAATTGACAGAGCAACCATCAAGTCTTAGACAGTGTTCTAGGTTATTACAAGTAGAGTTTTTAGGCCCTATGATTAACACCTCTGTTTTTTCTGAATTTAGCAGTAAGAAATTACTCGTCATCCAGTTTTTTATATCGACTATGCATTCCATTAGTTTTTCAAATTGGTGTGTTTCACCGGGCTGCGAGGAAATATAGAGCTGCGTATCATCAGCATAACAGTGAAAGCTAACACCATGTTTCCTGATGATATCTCCCAAGGGTAACATATAAAGCGTGAAGAGTAGCGGCCCTAGAACTGAGCCTTGAGGTACTCCATACTGCACTTGTGATCGATATGATACATCTTCATTCACTGCTACGAACTGATGGCGGTCATATAAGTACGATTTAAACCATGCTAATGCACTTCCACTGATGCCAACAAAGTGTTCAAGTCTATGCAAAAGAATGTTGTGGTCAATTGTGTCAAAAGCAGCACTAAGATCCAATAAAACTAATAGAGAGATACACCCACGATCAGATGATAAGAGCAGATCATTTGTAACTCTAAGGAGAGCAGTCTCAGTACTATGATACGGTCTAAATCCTGACTGGAAATCCTCACATATACCATTTTTCTCTAAGAAGGAATATAATTGTGAGGATACCACCTTTTCTAGTATCTTGGACAGAAAAGGGAGATTCGAGATTGGTCTATAATTAACTAGTTCTCTGGGGTCAAGTTGTGGCTTTTTTATGAGAGGCTTAATAACAGCCAGTTTGAAGGTTTTGGGGACATATCCTAATGACAATGAGGAATTAATAATAGTCAGAAGAGGACCTATGACTTCTGGAAGCACCTCTTTTAAGAGCTTAGATGGTATAGGGTCTAACATACATGTTGTAAGTTTAGATGATTTAACAAGTTTATACAATTCTTCCTCTCCTACAGTAGAGAATGAGTGGAACTGTTCCTCAGGGGGTCTATAGTGCACTGTCTGATGCGAAACTGTAGCTGACGGCTGAATGGTTGCAATTTTATCTCTAATAGTATCGATTTTAGAAGTAAAGTAGTTCATAAAGTCATTACTGCTGTGGTGTTGGGAAATGTCAACACTTGTTGAGGCTTTATTTTTCGTTAATTTAGCCACTGTATTGAATAAATACCTGGGGTTATGTTTGTTTTCTTCTAAAAGAGAAGAAAAGTAATCAGATCTAGCAGTTTTTAATGCTTTTCTGTAGGATATGCTACTTTCCCGCCAAGCAATACGAAATACCTCTAGTTTTGTTTTCCTCCAGCTGCGCTCCATTTTTCGGGCTGCTCTCTTTAGGGTGCGAGTATGCTCATTATACCATGGTGTCAAACTGTTTTCCTTAACCTTTCTTAAGCGTAAAGGAGCAACTGTATTTAAAGTGCTAGAAAAGAGAGAGTCCATAGTTTCTGTTACATCATCAAGTTGTTCTGAGGTTTTGGATATGCTAAGGAATTCGGATACATCAGGAAGATAACTTAAAAAGCAGTCTTTTGTGGTAGAAGTGATGGTTCTTCGATACTTGTAACAAGAAGTAGAATTTACAATTTTGGCTATATGAAGTTTACACAGAACTAAATAATGATCTGAGATATCATCACTTGGCTGAATAATTTCAACACTATCAACATCAATTCCATGTGACAGTATTAAATCTAGAGTATGATTTCGACAATGAGTAGGTCCTGAAACGTGTTGTCTAACACCAATAGAGTTCAGAATGTCTATAAATGCTGATCCCAATACATCTTTTTCATTATCGACATGGATATTAAAATCACCAACTATTAAGACTTTATCTGCAGCCAGAACTAACTCGGATGTAAAATCACCAAACTCTTTAATAAAGTCTGTATGGTGCCCTGGTGGCCTGTATACAGTAGCCAGTACAAACATAACAGGGGATTTATCATTAACATTGGTTTCTCTGGATAATGTTATATGAAGCACCATTACTTCAAACGAGTTATACTTGAAGCCTGCCCTCTGAGAAATCCTGAAAACGTTATTATAAATTGTAGCAACTCCTCCCCCTTTGCCTTTTAGACGCGGCTCGTGTTTATAACAATAATCTTGGGGGGTGGACTCATTTAAAATAATGTAATCATCAGGTTTTAGCCAGGTTTCTGTCAAGCAGAGCACATCTATATTATGATCAGTTATCATATTATTTACAAAAAGTGTTTTCGTAGAAATGGATCTGATATTCAATAAGCCAATCTTTATCATTTGTTTATCCATATTGCATTTGTTTTTTATTTGTTGAACCTCAATTAAATTGTTAACCTTAACTTGGTTTGGACGTTTTTTGTATTTTCTAGTTCGTGGAACAGACACAGTCTCTATAGCGTGATATCTAGGTGAAAGAGTCTCTATGTGCTGAGAATTAACTGACCTCTGTGACGGGAGGCAGCTAGCAGACGGTCGGTTTAGCCAGTCTGTCTGCTTCCTGACCTGGGCCCCAGTTAGTCAAGTATAAACACTAAGACTATTTGCCATATTTCTAGACAGAAGAGTGGCGCCACCCCAGGAGGGATGAAGACCATCTCTTTTAAACAGGTCAGGTCTGCCCCAAAAGCTCGTCCAATTGTCTATATAACCTATGTTATTCTGTGGGCACCACTTAGACATCCAGCCATTGAGTGATGACAATCTGCTATGCATCTCATCACCACGGTAAGCAGGGAGGGGACCAGAGCATATTACAGTGTCTGACATCGTGCTTGCAAGTTCACACACCTCTTTAAAGTTATTTTTAGTGATCTCCGACTGGCGAAGTCGAACATCATTAGCGCCGGCATGAATAACAATCTTACTGTATTTACGTTTAGCATTAGCCAGCACTTTTAAATTTGCCAAGATGTCAGGCGCTCTGGCTCCCGGTAAACATTTGACTATGGTGGCTGGTGTCTCTATATTCACGTTCCGTACAATAGAATCGCCAATAACTAGAGCACTTTCATCAGGTTTCTCAGTGGGTGCATCACTGAGTGGGGAGAACCTGTTTAATGTTTTGATCGGAACAGAAGAGCGGTGTTTTGACCCAC
>NC_068392.1:22079660-22084660 GCF_023724105.1 Carassius gibelio
CGGATTATACACGATCGGCAGGTGAAAACCTGTAGATTGTGTATGGATCCAGGACATGTATTTAAAGATTGCCCGGACTTTATTTGTTACCAGTGCAAAGAGCAGGGGCACTTGGCAAGAAGCTGCAATGCAGTGAAGTGCCCGGAATGTAGGAAAGTGTTGGTGAGGTGCGAATGTTGGATGGGGGAGGGAGAAAATAGTAGTGAACAAGAAACAGATATGGTTGTTAATGTGGGTGGGCAAAAGCAGAGGGAAACCGAGATGGACAATGTTTTAAACAAGGAGATGGAAGATTGTGGACTGGGAGAGGAAAATGAAGAGGAAGAACATCAAGCAGACACAGGAGGAGAGGAAAAAGAAAATGATGGAGAAAAAACAATATCACAAGGGACGGTGCAAAGGACCATGGAAATAAGCAAAGAACAGGAGGAACAAAAAAACAATGAGGAAGATTATCAGGAGGGGAGAATGGAGAGAAAAGGAGAAGAGAAACACTGTGGACTGAGAGAGGACAATGGAGAGAAAGAACATCAGGGGGACACAGGAGAAAAGAAGAAAGAACTAGATGTAGAAATAACAACATCTCAATGGACTGTGCAAAAGACTATGGATATGAGCGAGGAACATGGGGAACAACAAAACGACGAGGAAGGTTATCAGGAGAGGAGAATGGAGAGAAAAGGAGAAGATAAACGTAGGAAAGAACGAGAAGGAATACAAAGAAGAAGAACTTTAAAGGTAACACCCAATATAGACATTGCAAAGAAAAGATTTTTAAGGCAAGGAATATTAAAAGACAAGGAGGGTTGTGAGAACAGATTTGATGTACTGAGAGATATGGAGCATGACTGAAAAAAAAATGAAATGTTTTAATTATTTATTTTATATTGTTTTTATGTTTTTAAGATTTGTTTCATTTAATGCACGAGGTTTAATGGATGTGGAGAAATTTGAAAATATGAGGGAATTATGTAGAGGGGTGGATGTATTTGTATTACAAGAAACGAATTGGAAAAATTATTGTGTTAAAAGGTTTGAAAATTTATGGGATGGGAATATACATTGTAATAATGGTACAGAGAAAACTGGGAAAGGGGTTGCTATTTTAATAAGAAGAGAGGTGTGTGAAAAAGAAAGTGTGGTGTTTAATGATGGAGCAGGGAAATGTTTAGCTGTTGAAATAGAAAAAGGAAATGAGAGATGTACAATATGTAACATACATGCTCCAAATGAAGAAAAGCAAAAGGTGGAATTTTTTAAAACAATATCTGCAAATGTAAGAATTAATGAAAGGGTGATTTTAATGGGGGATTTTAATACTGTTTTTACAGAATTAGACTTAGCAAGTAATATGGTTTTTAAGACTGATAAGGGAAGGGAGGAGTTGAACAAACTGATGGGGGATTTTAAATTGATTGATGTGTGGAGAGAAAGAAATAGAACGAGTAGGCAATTTTCAAGAAGACAATATGTTTTAAAAGAACTGAAACAAAGTAGGATTGATTATATTTTATGTACAGAGGAAATGCAAGGGAATATTACTAATGTTTATTATAAACGAGTTGGTCTTAGTGATCATTCTCTCTTATTTTTAACATTAGATTCTTCAAGTGTGAAAAGGGGAGGGGGAGTGTGGGTTTTAAATGCAAAGATTTTAAAGAGTAATGCATATCAGGAAAGTATTAAAGGGATTGTGGAAGAAAGCAAAATTAATAGAATGTATAGGGAAGAGAAAAGAGTATGGTGGGATAGTGTTAAGTGGGAAATAAAGACATGTTCAATAGAATACAGCAAAAATGTCAGAAAATTAGAAAGACAGAAGGAAACCGAATTAACCAAACTCCTGAATAATGAGTTAAGTAAAGTGTCAGAAAGCAATGGAAAAGAGGAAATTGAAAAAATAATAATGCTACAAGATAAATTAAAGATATTAGAAGAGGAAAAATGTAAGGGTGCAATTATAAGAAGTAAAGCAAAATATGCAGTAGAGGGAGAAAGATGCACAAATTTTTTCTTTAATTTAGAACAAAATAGGCAGAAGGCTGATCTATTGAAAGAAGTCTTAAATAAAAAAGGGGAAATAGAAACAGAAACTAAAGAAATTTTGAAAACAGTAAAGCAATATTACATGGACATGTTTAAGGGACAAGGTATAGGAAAAAATGATGAGGAGTTTTTGATTAAACAAATTAAATCTAAGTTAACAGGTGAGGACAGGATTTTGTGTGATGAAGAAATTAAGGAAGAAGAAATAGATATTGCAATTCAACAGTTAAAACCTGGAAAGAGCCCTGGTGTGGATGGTTTGACTAATGAATTTTATAAAACTTTTAGAGAAATGTTAGTGCCAATTTTAAAAGAAGTTTTTGAAGAAATTTTCAAGAAGGGGGTGTTGAGTGAAAAAATGAAGATAGGCATGGTAAAAATGATTTACAAAAAAAGCGGTAATCCAAAAGATCTTAACAATTTTAGACCTATATCCATGTTGAATACAGATTTTAAAATATTAGCAAAAGTATTAGCAAACAGATTAAAAAAGGTTTTACCAAAAATAATAAAAACAACACAGGCATACGGGGTGCAAGGAAGAGATATAGTAGATGTGGTTAAAAGTATAAGAGACACAATTTATTATATGAAGGAGAAGGGAAAGGGGGATTTTTAATAAGTCTGGATTTAGAAAAGGCATTTGACAGGGTAGAGCATGAGTTTTTATTTGATGTTCTTAAGGCTTTTGGTTTTGGAGAAAATTTTAGAAAATGGATTTGGATTTTTTACTCAGATGTGTTAACATGCATAAAATGCAATGGTTTTTTAACAGATTGTTTTCAACCAACAAGGTCGATCAGGCAAGGATGCCCACTGTCTGCCTTACTTTACTCTCTGGTAGCCGAGCCACTTGGTTTGGCTATTAAGGCAGACAGAGAAATCAAAGGAATACAAATAAAGAACCATTTCCAAAGAGAAGCAGTGTATCAGTATGCAGATGATACAACCTTGTTGGTAGAAGACATCCAAAGTATTGATAGGGCAATGGGGATTTTAGAAAGATATTGTAAAGGGTCGGGAGCTAAAGTAAATGTGGGGAAAAGTGTGTGTATGAGGATTGGCAGAGTAGAGGAAATACCGCAGCATATACAATTCAAGGAGGAAATGCAGCACATCAAGATTTTGGGGTTGTGGGTTGGTATTGATTCTAATAAGGCAGACACTTTGAATTGGGAAGGTGTTTTAAATGGAATTGGAAAAAGACTGAGATTTTGGCAAATGAGAGATTTAAAGCTAAGGGGGAAAGTTTTAATTATAAATTCATTGATGCTGTCGAAAGTCTGGTATGTGTTGGGAGTAACCCCATTGCCTCATCTGTACTACAAAAAAATGAAAGAATTGGTTTTAAAGTTTTTATGGGGAAATGGAAGGGCTAAGATTGCATATGATACATTACTTGGAAACCTAAAGGAGGGAGGATTGGGACTTTTAGATCCATTTTTAAGAATGAGATCGCTGAGAATTAAAACAGTTCAGAAGTTTCTAGAGAGCAAAAGTGATGTAATTTGGAAAAGAGTCATGGAATATTACCTGGAAAAATGTAATATGGGATGTAATGTTTTATGGATGAAAATGAAAAGCTGGATGTTAAAAGGTCTGCCATGTTTTTATGTGGAGGTTTTGGAATCATGGGGGGAATTTTTAGAAAATGTACTGATTTTACCTAAAGGAAGGGCCCAGCTTTTAGATTGTTTTTAAATCCGAATATCATAAGGGACGGTAAGGTCATGTATTATAAAGAATGGTGGGATTGTGGTTTGAGACAAATAAAAGATCTATTGTATGAGGTGATAGAGGGTTATGTACCTTTACAGGCAGTTGTGGATGCATTGAGAGAGGGGGGCAAAAGGGCGTGGAGAAGGAAGTTAGAAGGACAATATGAGGATTTAAAGAAAGCGATACCAAAGGACTGGATTGAAAGAATTGAAAACTATGAGAGTGGGGATGAGAATGAATTTCCAGATGTATTTTTTAAAAGGTTAAATGGGGAAAACGTTCATTTTAATTTATGCAAAGTAAGGAATGTGTATAGTATTTTTAGGTCTATCGCTTTTACAAAACCAGTAGCTTTGAACTACTGGAAAGAAAGATATGATGACTTAAATGAAAATGAAATTTGGGGAAACGTGAGGTTGAAATATATGGAACCAATTTTAGAGAATTTTAATTATTTATTGAGACACAATTGTATATTAACAGAGATGAGATTACATAAAATAGGAATTCAAAATGATGCAAAGTGTAAAGTGTGTATGAAAGAAAAGGAAGGACTGTTACATCTGTTTTTTTATTGTGAAAGGTTAGATGATTTTATGAGAAAAATGAAGGAAATTGCAAAAGAAATTTTGGAGGGGAAGTATGATGAGGACCAAAAGAAGTGGGAAACAATGTTTTTATTTGGTCATAATGACTGTAATATGTATACCTTTAATTTATGTGTAACAATAGCAAAGTATGTAATATGGTTGAGAAGAAACATGGCGAAATATGATGGGAAAAATGTTGATGTGTGGATAATCTTTAAAAACAGGATGGAATACTCTGTGAGACTGTTATGGAATTATTTCTCAATGGAAAACAAAGAGGATGATTTTATAGAAATGATTGTAAGAGGGAATCCAATGTTGGAAATGAAAGAAAATGGTGTAAACTGGCTATGGGGGAAATATGAATAATAATGTCATGGATTGTAACTGTATGAAACAAATTAAATGAATGTAAATTTTTTATAATAAAAAAAAAAAAAAAAAAAAAAAAAAAATCTCGTCTGCTCTCGGAAGCTAAGCAGGTTTGGGCCTGGTTAGTACTTGGATGGGAGACTGCCTGGGAATACCAGGTGCTGTAAGCTTTTTGGAAACTTTTCACTTAGTATATAATAATTTTGCCAAAAAATAGAGTCAATGCCCGATCTCTGAATATTAGCAGGTTTGGGCCTGGTTAGTACATGGATG
>NC_068392.1:22097160-22102160 GCF_023724105.1 Carassius gibelio
ATATTGATGAAGGACAAGGGGATGAAGGATTACCACAGAAGGAAACAGAAGGAGGAACAGACAACCAAGAGAAAGAAGAAGAAGAAGGAAAAAGTAATGATATGGATGAGGAACAAACAGTAGAACAGAATACTCAGTGGACAGAAATGGAAATATCGGACAGTTTTAAAAATCTTTTGGATAATGTGGAGAGTGATGGACAAGGAATGCATGATCAAAACAAAGAAATGGGCAGCGAAGAAGAAACAAGGATGGACAACATGGGAAAAGACAGAGGGGAGAGAGGACAAAGTAGAAGGAGAACATTAAAGGTAAAACCAAATGTGGAAAATGTAAGAAAAAAATTAATGACAAGGGGCCGAGTAAAAAGTGTAAACAGATATGAAGTGTTAAGAGTGCTGGAGGGAGAAGATAAAGAATAATGTTTTTTAGGTATTTATTTTTATTTCTTTTAATGGTTTTAAGTTGTGTTACTTTTAATGCAAGGGGACTAATGGACATGGGTAAATTTGAAAAGGTGAAAGAAATGTGTAAAAGAGAGGATGTGATTTTATTACAAGAAACTAACTGGAGGGAAGAGTACATGACTGAAATAAGGAAAAGGTGGAGTGGAGAGATTTTTTATAACAATGGTGATGGGAGGCTGGGAAGAGGAGTTGCGATTTTAATAAAAGAAAACTGTGGGGTATCATGTAAAACAATATATAGTGACGTAGATGGGAAATGTATTGCGGTTGAAATGGAGTATGAGGAGAAAAAAGTTATTGTAGTTAATATTCATGCACCGATTGTAGAGAATGAAAAGAAGGAATATTTTAATGTATTAAGAGATTTTTTAAAAAAGCATAAAGAAGTTATTATGATGGGTGATTTTAATACTGTTTTCAGTAAATTAGAAATGGGAGAGGGAATGGTTTTTAAAAATGATAAAGGAAGAAAAGAACTGAAATTATTAATGGAAGAAAATAATATGATTGATGTATGGAGAGAAAGAAATGAAAAAAAGAAAGAATATTCAAGGAGGCAATTAGTAGGGAATTTTATGTGTAAAACAAGGATTGATTTTATATTATGTACAAGGA
Source organism: Carassius gibelio (assembly GCF_023724105.1). NCBI lineage: Eukaryota > Metazoa > Chordata > Actinopteri > Cypriniformes > Cyprinidae > Carassius > Carassius gibelio. The sequence goes on from NC_068392.1 coordinate 22,098,243, forward strand.
ACATTGAAGGTTTTATCGGTAACATTAAATATGAAGAATCAAGTTTAAGTGACCATAAACCAATTTTTATGCAAGTAGACTGGAGTTCAGTGAAAAGAGGGCCGGGTGTATGGGTTTTAAATGTAGAGGTTTTGAAGAATGAGGAGTATGTTTTAAGTATTAAAGAAATTATTGAAAAAGAAAAGGAGAATGAAATGTACAGTGAAGATAAAAGGATATGGTGGGAAAATGTTAAATATTTAGTTAAAAAATTCACAATAAAGTATTGCAAATTAATACAGATATGTAAGAGGAAGAAGGAGAGAGAAATAAGAGAAAATTTGGAAAAGGAATTAAATGAGAATGGGAAAGATATACAAAAAATAAAAGAATTGGAGGGAATATTGAAAGACATGGAAGAGAAAAAATATGAAGGTGCAAGACTAAGGAGTAAAGCTCAGTATACTGTGGAGGGTGAAAAATGTACAAAGTTTTTCTTTGATCTAGAAAAAATAAGAGGGAAAGCTGGAATGATTAAAGAAATAAGAGGAAAAAATGGTGTAGTGGTGGAAACAAATGAGGAAATATTAAAAGAAGTAAAAGCATATTATGAAAACCTGTTTAGCACTGAGGGGTTGAGGGAAGAAGAGAAATTGGAGTTACTAAATCAGATAAAAACAACAGTAGGAGAAGTAGATAAAAAAGAGTGTGATGAAGAGATAAGAGAAGAAGAGATAAAAAGAGCAATAAGTGAATTAAACAAAAATAAAAGTCCAGGTATAGATGGTTTGGGGAGTGAATTTTATATTGTTTTTAAAGATTTTTTAACCAGTATTTTAAAGGAAGTATATGAAGACATTTTTAAGAAGGAGGAAATGAACCAGAGAATGGGGATGGGATTAATAAAGTTAATATATAAAAGAAAAGGAGATAAAGTAGACCTAAAAAATTATAGACCAATTACAATGCTGAATACAGATCTGAAAATTTTAACAAAAGTTTTAGCCAATAGATTGAAAGAGGTAATGCCAACCATAATTAAAACAAATCAAGTGTATGGAGTAAAAGGGAAAGATATAGCAGATACAACTTTAAGTATAATAGATAGAATAAGATATATGAAAGAAAAGAACAAAAAAGGATATGTTATTAGTTTGGATTTTGAAAAGGCCTTTGATAGAGTGGAGCATGAATATTTATTTGGAATTTTAAGAAGGTACGGGTTTGGGGATAATTTTGTCAAGTGGATTACAATTTTATATAGGGGAGCAATAACAAGAATACAGTGTAATGGTTTTTTAACAGAATGTTTTAAAATTACTAGGTCATTAAGACAAGGATGTCCATTATCAGCGCTTTTATATTCTTTAGTTGCAGAACCATTGGGATTAGCTATTAAAATAGATGAAGACATAAGAGGGATAAACATTGAAGGAAGTGGGGGAAATGAAAAAATATTTCAATATGCGGATGACACAACAATAATAGTTAAAGATATAGAGAGTGTTAATAAAGTAATGGAAGTAGTACAGATGTTTTGTAGGGGATCAGGAGGAAAGTTAAATGAAGAAAAAACAACATATGTGAGATTTGGAGGAGTGACTGTTTTAACGGATTATTTTCATTTTAAAGAAACAAAAGAAATAAGGATTTTAGGTGTTCTAATGGGAAAAGACGAAAGGATTGTTAAAGAAAAAATGTGGGAAGAAATAGTAGGAGGAATTGAAAGAAGGTTAAATTTTTGGAAATTGAGGACATTAAGTTTAAAAGGGAAGGTTTTAATTTTAAATGTTTTAATGGTGTCAAAGTTGTGGTATGTTTTATATGTGACTGCTATGCCAATATGGGTGGAGAAAAGGTTGAAAAAATGTTTTTTAGATTTTTTATGGAATAGTAAACCGTCAAGAATTGCATATAGTACGTTAATAGGAGAAGCAGGGAAGGGAGGGATGGGATTAATTGATGTAGAACAGAGAAAAAATAGCTTAAGAATTAAAATAGTAAAAAAATATCTGGATGAGGGTCACAAAACAGCATGGAAAAGGACAATGGAGTATTTTTTAAACAAATGTGGGGATTTTAACATGGGGGATGGAATTTTATGGATGAAAACGAAGAATTGGATGACAGAAAGATTACCAGAGTTTTATAGAGAAATGTTTAGTGCCTGGGGAAAATTTTTAGACAGAGTAGAGTATGATCCACATGGGAGAGAAAACATTTTAAATCAACCTCTGTTTTTAAACAAAAACATTTTAAAACAAGACAAAGAAATGTTTTTAAAGAAATGGATGGATGTGGGGATAACAAGAGTGAGAGATGTTTTATATGAATTTAAAGAAGGATTTTTACCGACACAATTTATTGTGGATGCAATGGAGGAGGCAAAAGAAGATTACAGTGAACAAGAAATAAAAAATAAATATGAAATCATTAAAAATGCAATACCTAAAGAGTGGATTAAAAGAATAGAAAGTATGGAAGGAGAACCAAAAGAGAAATGTATTCATGTGAAATTAGGGGAAAAACTGTATGATTTTAAGGAATGTACTGTGAAAATGATTTATCGTGCTTTTAGAGATGATGTTTTTAAAGAGCCGATTGTAAATGGATACTGGGTGCAGAAATTCAAAGATTTAAAAAAAGAGTGTATATGGAGAAACATGACGGGGAAATGTGTTGAAACAAAATTGGAATGTTTGGAGTATTTTATAAGGCATAAAGTGGTTTTTACTGATGTTATTTTAAATAAAATAGGAATGGAAGAAAATGCTCTGTGTAAAGTGTGCCAGGAAGAGGAAGAGGGGATTTTACATATGTTTTTACATTGTAGAGAGCTAGAGGACTTTTTAAGGAAATGTAAATGTTTAATTAAAGATGTGGCTGAGGAGTGGGATGAAAATGTAATGGAATGGAACAGAGTTGTGATGTTTGGTTGGGAGAAAAAGTGTAAAAACAAAAGTTTTATTAATCTGTGTGTAATGCTAATGAAAAGTGCAATATGGGACAGAAGAACTGTGGCTAAAAAGGAAAAAATTGTGTTGGATGTTTGGAGTGTGTTTAAAAGAAAAACAGAATTATATATCGAAAGACTGTATGTGTACTTTAAAGGTGTGAATATGTTAGACTCTTTTTATGATGTTTTTACCCCACAAGTTTGTTGTGTTTTAAATGATTTAATGTGGAAGTTGCCAGAAAGTGGAAGAGTTTTTTAAATTATCTATGTAAATGAAAGATGTGTAATGTAGAGATGTGTAAAGACGATGTTCTGTATTTTCTATTGATTATTGTATTTTATTGATTGAAATACCAGGTGCTTTAAGCTTTTTGGAAATGTTTCACTTAGTATAAAATAATTTTGCTAAAAAATAGATTCAATGCCCGATCTCTGCATCTTAGCAGGTTTAGGTCTGGTTAGTACTTGGATGAGAGACTGCCTAGGAATACCAGGTGCTTTAAGCTTTTGGGTTTTCTTTGCTACTTATATAATGTACTGGCGATTAGATGGGCTGGTCTTTAAATAGCCCTCTCTTTGCAGCAGTCTTCGCTTACGGCCATACCAACCTGGCTATGCCCGATCTCGTCTGCTCTCGGAAGCTAAGCAGGTTTGGGCCTGGTTAGTACTTGGATGGGAGACTGCCTGGGAATACCAGGTGCTGTAAGCTTTTGGAAACTTTTCACTTAGTATATAATAATTTTGCCAAAAAATAGAGTCAATGCCCGATCTCTGAATATTAGCAGGTTTGGGCCTGGTTAGTACATGGATGAGAGACTGCCTGGGAATACCAGGTGCTTTAAACTTTTTGGAAAATTTCACGATTTATAAAATAATCTTGCAAAAAAAAAAAAAAAAAAAAAAAAAGAGTCAATGCCCGATCTCTGAATCTTAGCAGGTTTAGGTCTTTTGAGTACTTGGATGAGAAACTGCCTAGGAATACC
>NC_068392.1:22107160-22122160 GCF_023724105.1 Carassius gibelio
GCAACCAGGGGTGTTCAAAGGTCAGGGAAGGAGGTCCGCAAGAAGTGGCAGGATTTTGCAAGCCTGGCAACAAGGAAGAGGGCACTGCAGAGGACTGCAATTAAAAAAAACAGGTGGTGGGACCAATGAGTCCCCCCTTCTTACAGCCGAGGAAGAAGAAAAGGCATTGTCAATACTTGGCACAAGTGCTTCAGATGGAATTAGTGGTGGTATTGACATCCATGGAGGAGTAGGGATAACTCAACCTGATCCTGAGCCTGAACCTGAGTCAGGTCCTTCATGCTCAGAGGAACCATCAGTTTCATCTGCCATCTCCGAGCACCTACCATCTCCTAGTCCTCCAAAAAACCCTCCCAGGCCACAGCCTTCTTCTTCAGTGGTCCAGACTGTAGCCACAACCACTCAGCAGTTTGAGAATGTCTGTAGCTGTAGTCAGGACCTAGAGCAGCTGGAGAGAGAGAAACTAGATGTCTTGAAAGACATTAGGCAATGCCTTCAAGAAGCCAATGAGAGAGACAACAACTTCCAACAGCAGCTCATTGAGCTCAAGAAGGCCCAACTGGCCTTAGAAGAGAGGAGGCTTGCACTAGAGGAGATGAGTTTTGCAAGGCCCTCAATTTCTGTGCCAATTATCTTGCCAGAAGACACCGGTAATATTATTTATTGTTTCAGTAATTTGTGCAATGTGAAATGTTTTATATATGTAGTTATGACTCATCTCACTGTACAATGTATTTTGCAGGTTGTGGGGACCTGAATAACCCAAATTAATAAAACTATGCAATGTTTTTTATTAATAAAGCTATATGCAGTGTTTTTGATGTCCATGTGTTTGTTGAACCATCCACACGAGGCCTAAGACCATATGAAATAATATAATAATTGTTATGAGTTCTTCCAAATGTTTCTGAAGTAAATGGCTAATGGTTGATGATTATTTTCAGACATAAGCATTTAAGTTTCAATATTATTAATATAAAGTCTATATATTTGGCGTGACAGATAACACAAATATATATCCAGTACTTCATCTAGCCAATACATTTCTAAAGGTATAGACAAAAAAATCAACAACATTTTTTACCAGTACTGTTCTATGTATACATTTTTATAATAAGCACAACTTTTCATCATTATGAACAGAGGATAGATTAAAGGAATATAATATGTAATCTATACAGTTTCTAAGCATGCCACACCTTCACTTTCTTCAAGGTAGGGCCTAATATCATTACTGAAATTGATCATAGGCAGTGGGATATGTGAACATTATCACAGCCTGATGACCTTCACATGGTTTCTTCAATTAAGCTAGGATTAGTATAGAGTTTACACCTCACTAGACTTGCAGAGGAAATCATGGCTGCACTACAGCGTGTTCTTCAATTGAGTGTCAGAGAAAGACAAAGACAGAGACGACCACGAAGTAGACTGGTGACTTTAAATGCCTTCATCAGACAGCATCAAACCCCCTTGGATATCCTTGATGACATGGGTATAATAAGGCGATACCGTCTGCCAAGAGGACAAATAGCCCAATTGCTAAATAGCATTGGACCTCAGCTGATGCGTGCCACCAGGAGAAATTTTGCCTTGTCCCCTGAAATCCAACTCCTATCAGCCTTGAGATTTTATGCAACAGGCAGTTTTCTCCAGGTACTTGGTGATGGGCTTGGACTAAGTAAGGCATCAGTTTCAAGAGCAATTAAAACGGTCACCAATGCATTACTTCCACTTGCTGTGGAACACATTCAATTTCCAGCATCAAGACAGGACATCACAGAAATACAACAGTATTTTTTAACACATCATCACATCCCACAGGTCATTGGAGTGATTGATGGTACCTTGATCCCTATCCTTACACCATCTGTGGATGGCCATGTATATATATGCCGCAAAGGCTATGCAGCTATCAACTGCCAGGTGATCTGTGACCATAAGGGTTTGATTACAGACATTGTGGCAAGGTGGCCCAGAAGCAAACACGACTCCTTCATGTTCACCAATTCATCTGTTGGTCAGGAGGCACAAAACTTACAGGGACAGTGGAGGCTGCTTGGGGACAGTGGTTACCCACTGAGGCCATATCTCTTCACGCCTGTAGCTAATCCTATGAATAACAGGGAGACAAATTTCAACGAGGCACACCGTGTTGCACGTAGTATTGTGGAACGCACAATAGGGAGGTGGAAGATGCGCTTTCGGGCAATTCACCAGTCCAGCGGTGGTCTTTTGTTTGCTCCACAAAAGTGCTGTGCAGTAATAATAGTAACAGCTATGCTGCACAACATTGCAGTGCAGATGAGAGTGCCCTTACTTAACAGGAAGGAAGATGAAGAGGTGGAGGAGGAGGAGGAGGATGTGGAGGACGAAGATGGCATGGGACCACATGGCCAACCAAGAAATGCCCAATACATGGCTGGTTTTCGTGCACGTCAGCAAGTCATTGACAGATTTTTTTGAATTCATTCCTATTTTGCCCAGTCTTTGAAGCAAATTTCCCACATTACTTCTTTTATGATTTTTTTTTTTGTTCATTCATTTAATTTAGATGTGTTTTTTTATCTTGTTTTCCCCTTTTTATTTATTTCATTTATAAATTCATGTAAACAAAAAACGAGTACAATAAAGTGTACAATAAAGTACAATCAAAATATTATTATATTACTCGCGTTGCAGTGTGTTAAATCTAGATAAAAGTGTAATCTGCCGGTTGTCCTGCAGGTGTCCTCATAAATCTGTCTTCTTACGATGCACTTGGGGATGTACGATTACTCCAGAGCACTCGTAGATCTACGAAGATTTTCAAGTGCTACTTAAGCTACGATGCTTTTGGGAAACAGACCGTAATATTAAGATCAATCGTACGATCGTTTTTACGATCAACTTAGGCTTACGATGCTTTTGGGAAACGCAGCCCTGGTTAGTACTTGGATGAGAGACTGCCTAGGAATACCAGGTGCTTTAAGCTTTTGGGTTTTCTTTGCTACTTATATAATGTACTGGCGATTAGATGGGCTGGTCTTTAAATAGCCCTCTCTTTGCAGCAGTCTTCGCTTACGGCCATACCAACCTGGCTATGCCCGATCTCGTCTGCTCTCGTAAGCTAAGCAGGTTTGGGCCTGGTTAGTACTTGGATGGGAGACTGCCTGGGAATACCAGGTGCTGTAAGCTTTTTGGAAACTTTTCACTTAGTATATAATAATTTTGCCAAAAAATAGAGTCAATGCCCGATCTCTGAATATTAGCAGGTTTGGGCCTGGTTAGTACATGGATGAGAGACTGCCTGGGAATACCAGGTGCTTTAAACTTTTTGGAAAATTTCACGATTTATAAAATAATCTTGCAAAAAAAAAAAAAAAAAAAGAGTCAATGCCCGATCTCTGAATCTTAGCAGGTTTAGGTCTTTTGAGTACTTGGATGAGAAACTGCCTAGGAATACCAGGTGCTTTAAGCTTTTTGGAAATGTTTCACTTAGTATATAATAATTTTGCTAAAAAATAGATTCAATGCCCGATCTCTGAATCTTAGCAGGTTTAGGTCTGGTTAGTACTTGGATGAGAGACTGTCTAGGAATACCAGGTGCTTTAAAATTTTTGGAAAATTTCACGATTTATATAATAATCTTGCAAAAAAAAAAAAAAAAAAAAAAAGAGTCAATGCCCGATCTCTGAATCTTAGCAGGTTTAGGTCTGGTTAGTACTTGGATGAGAGACTGCCTAGGAATACCAGGTGCTTTAAGCTTTTGGGTTTTCTTTCCTACTTATATAATGTACTGGCGATTAGATGGGCTGGTCTTTAAACAGCCCTCTCTTTGCAGCAGTCTTCGCTTACGGCCATACCAACCTGGCTATGCCCGATCTCGTCTGTTCTCGGAAGCTAAGCAGGTTTGGGCCTGGTTAGTACTTGGATGGGAGACAGCTTGGGAATACCAGGTGCTGTAAGCCTTTTGGAAACTTTTCACTTAGTATATAATAATTTTGCCAAAAAATAGAGTCAATGCCCCATCTCTTAATCTTAGAAGGTTTAGGTCTGGTGAGTACTTGGATGAGAGACTGCCTAGGAATACCAGGTGCTTTAAGCTTTTTGGAAATGTTTCACTTAGTACATAATAATTTTGCTAAAAAAATAGATTCAATGCCCGATCTCTGAATATTAGCAGGTTTGGGCCTGGTTAGTACATGGATGAGAGACTGCCTGGGAATACCAGGTGCTTTAAACTTTTTGGAAAATTTCACGATTTATAAAATAATCTTGCAAAAAAAAAAAAAAAAGAGTCAATGCCCGATCTCTGAATCTTAGCAGGTTTAGGTCTGGTGAGTACTTGGATGAGAAACTGCCTAGGAATACCAGGTGCTTTAAGCTTTTTGGAAATGTTTCACTTAGTATATAATAAATTTGCTGAAAAATAGATTCAATGCCCGATCTCTGAATATTAGCAGGTTTGGGCCTGGTTAGTACATGGATGAGAGACTGTCTGGGAATACCAGGTGCTTTAAACTTTTTGGAAAATTTTACGATTTATAAAATAATCTTGCAAAAAAAAAAAGAGTCAATGCCCGTTCTCTGAATCTTAGCAGGTTTAGGTCTGGTGAGTACTTGGATGAGAAACTGCCTAGGAATACCAGGTGCTTTAAGCTTTTTGGAAATGTTTCACTTAGTATAAAATAATTTTGCTAAAAAATAGATTCAATGCCCGATCTCTGAATCTTAGCAGGTTTAGGTCTGGTTAGTACTTGGATGAGAGACTGCCTAGGAATACCAGGTGCTTTAAGCTTTTGGGTTTTCTTTCCTACTTATATAATGTACTGGCGATTAGATGGGCTGGTCTTTAAATAGCCCTCTCTTTGCAGCAGTCTTCGCTTACGGCCATACCAACCTGGCTATGCCCGATCTCGTCTGCTCTCGGAAGCTAAGCAGGTTTGGGCCTGGTTAGTACTTGGGTGGGAGACCGCTTGGGAATACCGGGTGCTGTAAGCCTTTTGGAAACTTTTCACTTAGTATATAATAATTTTGCCAAAAAATAGAGTCAATGCCCGATCTCTGAATATTAGCAGGTTTGGGCCTGGTTAGTACATGGATGAGAGACTGCCTGGGAATACCAGGTGCTTTAAACTTTTTGGAAAATTTCACGATTTATAAAATAATCTTGCAAAAAAAAAAAAAAAAAAAAAAAAAGAGTCAATGCCCGATCTCTGAATCTTAGCAGGTTTAGGTCTTTTGAGTACTTGGATGAGAAACTGCCTAGGAATACCAGGTGCTTTAAGCTTTTTGGAAATGTTTCACTTAGTATATAATAATTTTGCTAAAAAATAGATTCAATGCCCGATCTCTGAATCTTAGCAGGTTTAGGTCTGGTTAGTACTTGGATGAGAGACTGCCTAGGAATACCAGGTGCTTTAAAATTTTTGGAAAATTTCACGATTTATATAATAATCTTGCAAAAAAAAAAAAAGAGTCAATGCCCGATCTCTGAATCTTAGCAGGTTTAGGTCTGGTTAGTACTTGGATGAGAGACTGCCTAGGAATACCAGGTGCTTTAAGCTTTTGGGTTTTCTTTCCTACTTATATAATGTACTGGCGATTAGATGGGCTGGTCTTTAAATAGCCCTCTCTTTGCAGCAGTCTTCGCTTACGGCCATACCAACCTGGCTATGCCCGATCTCGTCTGCTCTCGGAAGCTAAGCAGGTTTGGGCCTGGTTAGTACTTGGGTGGGAGATCGCTTGGGAATACCGGGTGCTGTAAGCCTTTTGGAAACTTTTCACTTAGTATATAATAATTTTGCCAAAAAATAGAGTCAATGCCCCATCTCTGAATCTTAGCAGGTTTAGGTCTGGTGAGTACTTGGATGAGAGACTGCCTAGGAATACCAGGTGCTTTAAGCTTTTTGGAAATGTTTCACTTAGTATAAAATAATTTTGCTAAAAAATAGATTCAATGCCCGATCTCTGAATCTTAGCAGGTTTAGGTCTGGTTAGTACTTGGATGAGAGACTGCCTAGGAATACCAGGTGCTTTGAGCTTTTTGGAAATGTTTCACTTAGTACATAATAATTTTGCTAAAAAAATAGATTCAATGCCCGATCTCTGCATCTTAGCAGGTTTAGGTCTGGGCCGGGTTTCCCGATAACGATGTATCTTAGCTCTTAAGAGCGTTTTCTACGTGCAAACTTACGAACGCTCGCAGCAATTCCATGAGCGTTTCCCAAAAATGCACTTAACATGAACGCGCGAGAAAGCGCTCTACGTGCTACTTCCAAGTCGCTGTCCATTCGCGAAGTGCTGAAATTTAACCTTATATGGAATCGTATTCTGAACGTTTAACCTAATAATTGTCATCTGTTTTGGATTACCATTCAAGACAATCAAGTCTATATAAAGCACCTACATACAGGCGGAGACGAGACACTGACAAAATGGCTGAACAAAAACACAAACAAGAAAAGATACCTTTCAAAAGGATGAAATTAATGTCCTCTTAGAGTAGATAGAGAAAAACAAAGATGTGATTTTAACCAGATTTAAAGGACACCATACTAATAAAGAAAAACAAAACATCTGGGAGGACATTGCTACCGAACTAACTGCAACCAGGGGTGTTCAAAGGTCAGGGAAGGAGGTCCGCAAGAAGTGGCAGGATTTTGCAAGCCTGGCAACAAGGAAGAGGGCACTGCAGAGGACTGCAATTAAAAAAACAGGTGGTGGGACCAATGAGTCCCCCCTTCTTACAGCCGAGGAAGAAGAAAAGGCATTGTCAATACTTGGCACAAGTGCTTCAGATGGAATTAGTGGTGGTATTGACATCCATGGAGGAGTAGGGATAACTCAACCTGATCCTGAGCCTGAACCTGAGTCAGGTCCTTCATGCTCAGAGGAACCATCAGTTTCATCTGCCATCTCCGAGCACCTACCATCTCCTAGTCCTCCAAAAAACCCTCCCAGGCCACAGCCTTCTTCTTCAGTGGTCCAGACTGTAGCCACAACCACTCAGCAGTTTGAGAATGTCTGTAGCTGTAGTCAGGACCTAGAGCAGCTGGAGAGAGAGAAACTAGATGTCTTGAAAGACATTAGGCAATGCCTTCAAGAAGCCAATGAGAGAGACAACAACTTCCAACAGCAGCTCATTGAGCTCAAGAAGGCCCAACTGGCCTTAGAAGAGAGGAGGCTTGCACTAGAGGAGATGAGTTTTGCAAGGCCCTCAATTTCTGTGCCAATTATCTTGCCAGAAGACACCGGTAATGTTATTTATTGTTTCAGTAATTTGTGCAATGTGAAATGTTTTATATATGTAGTTATGACTCATCTCACTGTACAATGTATTTTGCAGGTTGTGGGGACCTGAATAACCCAAATTAATAAAACTATGCAATGTTTTTTATTAATAAAGCTATATGCAGTGTTTTTGATGTCCATGTGTTTGTTGAACCATCCACACGAGGCCTAAGACCATATGAAATAATATAATAATTGTTATGAGTTCTTCCAAATGTTTCTGAAGTAAATGGCTAATGGTTGATGATTATTTTCAGACATAAGCATTTAAGTTTCAATATTATTAATATAAAGTCTATATATTTGGCGTGACAGATAACACAAATATATATCCAGTACTTCATCTAGCCAATACATTTCTAAAGGTATAGACAAAAAAATCAACAACATTTTTTACCAGTACTGTTCTATGTATACATTTTTATAATAAGCACAACTTTTCATCATTATGAACAGAGGATAGATTAAAGGAATATAATATGTAATCTATACAGTTTCTAAGCATGCCACACCTTCACTTTCTTCAAGGTAGGGCCTAATATCATTACTGAAATTGATGATAGGCAGTGGGATATGTGAACATTATCACAGCCTGATGACCTTCACATGGTTTCTTCAATTAAGCTAGGATTAGTATAGAGTTTACACCTCACTAGACTTGCAGAGGAAATCATGGCTGCACTACAGCGTGTTCTTCAATTGAGTGTCAGAGAAAGACAAAGACAGAGACGACCACGAAGTAGACTGGTGACTTTAAATGCCTTCATCAGACAGCATCAAACCCCCTTGGATATCCTTGATGACATGGGTATAATAAGGCGATACCGTCTGCCAAGAGGACAAATAGCCCAATTGCTAAATAGCATTGGACCTCAGCTGATGCGTGCCACCAGGAGAAATTTTGCCTTGTCCCCTGAAATCCAACTCCTATCAGCCTTGAGATTTTATGCAACAGGCAGTTTTCTCCAGGTACTTGGTGATGGGCTTGGACTAAGTAAGGCATCAGTTTCAAGAGCAATTAAAACGGTCACCAATGCATTACTTCCACTTGCTGTGGAACACATTCAATTTCCAGCATCAAGACAGGACATCACAGAAATACAACAGTATTTTTTAACACATCATCACATCCCACAGGTCATTGGAGTGATTGATGGTACCTTGATCCCTATCCTTACACCATCTGTGGATGGCCATGTATATATATGCCGCAAAGGCTATGCAGCTATCAACTGCCAGGTGATCTGTGACCATAAGGGTTTGATTACAGACATTGTGGCAAGGTGGCCCAGAAGCAAACACGACTCCTTCATGTTCACCAATTCATCTGTTGGTCAGGAGGCACAAAACTTACAGGGACAGTGGAGGCTGCTTGGGGACAGTGGTTACCCACTGAGGCCATATCTCTTCACGCCTGTAGCTAATCCTATGAATAACAGGGAGACAAATTTCAACGAGGCACACCGTGTTGCACGTAGTATTGTGGAACGCACAATAGGGAGGTGGAAGATGCGCTTTCGGGCAATTCACCAGTCCAGCGGTGGTCTTTTGTTTGCTCCACAAAAGTGCTGTGCAGTAATAATAGTAACAGCTATGCTGCACAACATTGCAGTGCAGATGAGAGTGCCCTTACTTAACAGGAAGGAAGATGAAGAGGTGGAGGAGGAGGATGTGGAGGACGAAGATGGCATGGGACCACATGGCCAACCAAGAAATGCCCAATACATGGCTGGTTTTCGTGCACGTCAGCAAGTCATTGACAGATTTTTTTGAATTCATTCCTATTTTGCCCAGTCTTTGAAGCAAATTTCCCACATTACTTCTTTTATGATTTTTTTTTTTTTGTTCATTCATTTAATTTAGATGTGTTTTTTTATCTTGTTTTCCCCTTTTTATTTATTTCATTTATAAATTCATGTAAACAAAAAACGAGTACAATAAAGTGTACAATAAAGTACAATCAAAATATTATTATATTACTCGCGTTGCAGTGTGTTAAATCTAGATAAAAGTGTAATCTGCCGGTTGTCCTGCAGGTGTCCTCATAAATCTGTCTTCTTACGATGCACTTGGGGATGTACGATTACTCCAGAGCACTCGTAGATCTACGAAGATTTTCAAGTGCTACTTAAGCTACGATGCTTTTGGGAAACAGACCGTAATATTAAGATCAATCGTACGATCGTTTTTACGATCAACTTAGGCTTACGATGCTTTTGGGAAACGCAGCCCTGGTTAGTACTTGGATGAGAGACTGCCTAGGAATACCAGGTGCTTTAAGCTTTTGGGTTTTCTTTGCTACTTATATAATGTACTGGCGATTAGATGGGCTGGTCTTTAAATAGCCCTCTCTTTGCAGCAGTCTTCGCTTACGGCCATACCAACCTGGCTATGCCCGATCTCGTCTGCTCTCGTAAGCTAAGCAGGTTTGGGCCTGGTTAGTACTTGGATGGGAGACTGCCTGGGAATACCAGGTGCTGTAAGCTTTTTGGAAACTTTTCACTTAGTATATAATAATTTTGCCAAAAAATAGAGTCAATGCCCGATCTCTGAATATTAGCAGGTTTGGGCCTGGTTAGTACATGGATGAGAGACTGCCTGGGAATACCAGGTGCTTTAAACTTTTTGGAAAATTTCACGATTTATAAAATAATCTTGCAAAAAAAAAAAAAAAAAAAGAGTCAATGCCCGATCTCTGAATCTTAGCAGGTTTAGGTCTTTTGAGTACTTGGATGAGAAACTGCCTAGGAATACCAGGTGCTTTAAGCTTTTTGGAAATGTTTCACTTAGTATATAATAATTTTGCTAAAAAATAGATTCAATGCCCGATCTCTGAATCTTAGCAGGTTTAGGTCTGGTTAGTACTTGGATGAGAGACTGTCTAGGAATACCAGGTGCTTTAAAATTTTTGGAAAATTTCACGATTTATATAATAATCTTGCAAAAAAAAAAAAAAAAAAAAAAAGAGTCAATGCCCGATCTCTGAATCTTAGCAGGTTTAGGTCTGGTTAGTACTTGGATGAGAGACTGCCTAGGAATACCAGGTGCTTTAAGCTTTTGGGTTTTCTTTCCTACTTATATAATGTACTGGCGATTAGATGGGCTGGTCTTTAAATAGCCCTCTCTTTGCAGCAGTCTTCGCTTACGGCCATACCAACCTGGCTATGCCCGATCTCGTCTGTTCTCGGAAGCTAAGCAGGTTTGGGCCTGGTTAGTACTTGGATGGGAGACAGCTTGGGAATACCAGGTGCTGTAAGCCTTTTGGAAACTTTTCACTTAGTATATAATAATTTTGCCAAAAAATAGAGTCAATGCCCCATCTCTTAATCTTAGAAGGTTTAGGTCTGGTGAGTACTTGGATGAGAGACTGCCTAGGAATACCAGGTGCTTTAAGCTTTTTGGAAATGTTTCACTTAGTACATAATAATTTTGCTAAAAAAATAGATTCAATGCCCGATCTCTGAATATTAGCAGGTTTGGGCCTGGTTAGTACATGGATGAGAGACTGCCTGGGAATACCAGGTGCTTTAAACTTTTTGGAAAATTTCACGATTTATAAAATAATCTTGCAAAAAAAAAAAAAAAAGAGTCAATGCCCGATCTCTGAATCTTAGCAGGTTTAGGTCTGGTGAGTACTTGGATGAGAAACTGCCTAGGAATACCAGGTGCTTTAAGCTTTTTGGAAATGTTTCACTTAGTATATAATAAATTTGCTGAAAAATAGATTCAATGCCCGATCTCTGAATATTAGCAGGTTTGGGCCTGGTTAGTACATGGATGAGAGACTGTCTGGGAATACCAGGTGCTTTAAACTTTTTGGAAAATTTTACGATTTATAAAATAATCTTGCAAAAAAAAAAAGAGTCAATGCCCGTTCTCTGAATCTTAGCAGGTTTAGGTCTGGTGAGTACTTGGATGAGAAACTGCCTAGGAATACCAGGTGCTTTAAGCTTTTTGGAAATGTTTCACTTAGTATAAAATAATTTTGCTAAAAAATAGATTCAATGCCCGATCTCTGAATCTTAGCAGGTTTAGGTCTGGTTAGTACTTGGATGAGAGACTGCCTAGGAATACCAGATGCTTTAAGCTTTTGGGTTTTCTTTCCTACTTATATAATGTACTGGCGATTAGATGGGCTGGTCTTTAAATAGCCCTCTCTTTGCAGCAGTCTTCGCTTACGGCCATACCAACCTGGCTATGCCCGATCTCGTCTGCTCTCGGAAGCTAAGCAGGTTTGGGCCTGGTTAGTACTTGGGTGGGAGACCGCTTGGGAATACCGGGTGCTGTAAGCCTTTTGGAAACTTTTCACTTAGTATATAATAATTTTGCCAAAAAATAGAGTCAATGCCCGATCTCTGAATATTAGCAGGTTTGGGCCTGGTTAGTACATGGATGAGAGACTGCCTGGGAATACCAGGTGCTTTAAACTTTTTGGAAAATTTCACGATTTATAAAATAATCTTGCAAAAAAAAAAAAAAAAAAAAAAAAAGAGTCAATGCCCGATCTCTGAATCTTAGCAGGTTTAGGTCTTTTGAGTACTTGGATGAGAAACTGCCTAGGAATACCAGGTGCTTTAAGCTTTTTGGAAATGTTTCACTTAGTATATAATAATTTTGCTAAAAAATAGATTCAATGCCCGATCTCTGAATCTTAGCAGGTTTAGGTCTGGTTAGTACTTGGATGAGAGACTGCCTAGGAATACCAGGTGCTTTAAAATTTTTGGAAAATTTCACGATTTATATAATAATCTTGCAAAAAAAAAAAAGAGTCAATGCCCGATCTCTGAATCTTAGCAGGTTTAGGTCTGGTTAGTACTTGGATGAGAGACTGCCTAGGAATACCAGGTGCTTTAAGCTTTTGGGTTTTCTTTCCTACTTATATAATGTACTGGCGATTAGATGGGCTGGTCTTTAAATAGCCCTCTCTTTGCAGCAGTCTTCGCTTACGGCCATACCAACCTGGCTATGCCCGATCTCGTCTGCTCTCGGAAGCTAAGCAGGTTTGGGCCTGGTTAGTACTTGGGTGGGAGATCGCTTGGGAATACCGGGTGCTGTAAGCCTTTTGGAAACTTTTCACTTAGTATATAATAATTTTGCCAAAAAATAGAGTCAATGCCCCATCTCTGAATCTTAGCAGGTTTAGGTCTGGTGAGTACTTGGATGAGAGACTGCCTAGGAATACCAGGTGCTTTAAGCTTTTTGGAAATGTTTCACTTAGTATAAAATAATTTTGCTAAAAAATAGATTCAATGCCCGATCTCTGAATCTTAGCAGGTTTAGGTCTGGTTAGTACTTGGATGAGAGACTGCCTAGGAATACCAGGTGCTTTGAGCTTTTTGGAAATGTTTCACTTAGTACATAATAATTTTGCTAAAAAAATAGATTCAATGCCCGATCTCTGCATCTTAGCAGGTTTAGGTCTGGGCCGGGTTTCCCGATAACGATGTATCTTAGCTCTTAAGAGCGTTTTCTACGTGCAAACTTACGAACGCTCGCAGCAATTCCACGAGCGTTTCCCAAAAATGCACTTAACATGAACGCGCGAGAACGCGCTCTACGTGCTACTTCCAAGTCGCTGTCCATTCGCGAAGTGCTGAAATTTAACCTTATATGGAATCGTATTCTGAACGTTTAACCTAATAATTGTCATCTGTTTTGGATTACCATTCAAGACAATCAAGTCTATATAAAGCACCTACATACAGGCGGAGACGAGACACTGACAAAATGGCTGAACAAAAACACAAACAAGAAAAGATACCTTTCAAAAGGATGAAATTAATGTCCTCTTAGAGTAGATAGAGAAAAACAAAGATGTGATTTTAACCAGATTTAAAGGACACCATACTAATAAAGAAAAACAAAACATCTGGGAGGACATTGCTACCGAACTAACTGCAACCAGGGGTGTTCAAAGGTCAGGGAAGGAGGTCCGCAAGAAGTGGCAGGATTTTGCAAGCCTGGCAACAAGGAAGAGGGCACTGCAGAGGACTGCAATTAAAAAAACAGGTGGTGGGACCAATGAGTCCCCCCTTCTTACAGCCGAGGAAGAAGAAAAGGCATTGTCAATACTTGGCACAAGTGCTTCAGATGGAATTAGTGGTGGTATTGACATCCATGGAGGAGTAGGGATAACTCAACCTGATCCTGAGCCTGAACCTGAGTCAGGTCCTTCATGCTCAGAGGAACCATCAGTTTCATCTGCCATCTCCGAGCACCTACCATCTCCTAGTCCTCCAAAAAACCCTCCCAGGCCACAGCCTTCTTCTTCAGTGGTCCAGACTGTAGCCACAACCACTCAGCAGTTTGAGAATGTCTGTAGCTGTAGTCAGGACCTAGAGCAGCTGGAGAGAGAGAAACTAGATGTCTTGAAAGACATTAGGCAATGCCTTCAAGAAGCCAATGAGAGAGACAACAACTTCCAACAGCAGCTCATTGAGCTCAAGAAGGCCCAACTGGCCTTAGAAGAGAGGAGGCTTGCACTAGAGGAGATGAGTTTTGCAAGGCCCTCAATTTCTGTGCCAATTATCTTGCCAGAAGACACCGGTAATGTTATTTATTGTTTCAGTAATTTGTGCAATGTGAAATGTTTTATATATGTAGTTATGACTCATCTCACTGTACAATGTATTTTGCAGGTTGTGGGGACCTGAATAACCCAAATTAATAAAACTATGCAATGTTTTTTATTAATAAAGCTATATGCAGTGTTTTTGATGTCCATGTGTTTGTTGAACCATCCACACGAGGCCTAAGACCATATGAAATAATATAATAATTGTTATGAGTTCTTCCAAATGTTTCTGAAGTAAATGGCTAATGGTTGATGATTATTTTCAGACATAAGCATTTAAGTTTCAATATTATTAATATAAAGTCTATATATTTGGCGTGACAGATAACACAAATATATATCCAGTACTTCATCTAGCCAATACATTTCTAAAGGTATAGACAAAAAAATCAACAACATTTTTTACCAGTACTGTTCTATGTATACATTTTTATAATAAGCACAACTTTTCATCATTATGAACAGAGGATAGATTAAAGGAATATAATATGTAATCTATACAGTTTCTAAGCATGCCACACCTTCACTTTCTTCAAGGTAGGGCCTAATATCATTACTGAAATTGATGATAGGCAGTGGGATATGTGAACATTATCACAGCCTGATGACCTTCACATGGTTTCTTCAATTAAGCTAGGATTAGTATAGAGTTTACACCTCACTAGACTTGCAGAGGAAATCATGGCTGCACTACAGCGTGTTCTTCAATTGAGTGTCAGAGAAAGACAAAGACAGAGACGACCACGAAGTAGACTGGTGACTTTAAATGCCTTCATCAGACAGCATCAAACCCCCTTGGATATCCTTGATGACATGGGTATAATAAGGCGATACCGTCTGCCAAGAGGACAAATAGCCCAATTGCTAAATAGCATTGGACCTCAGCTGATGCGTGCCACCCGGAGAAATTTTGCCTTGTCCCCTGAAATCCAACTCCTATCAGCCTTGAGATTTTATGCAACAGGCAGTTTTCTCCAGGTACTTGGTGATGGGCTTGGACTAAGTAAGGCATCAGTTTCAAGAGCAATTAAAACGGTCACCAATGCATTACTTCCACTTGCTGTGGAACACATTCAATTTCCAGCATCAAGACAGGACATCACAGAAATACAACAGTATTTTTTAACACATCATCACATCCCACAGGTCAT
>NC_068392.1:22127160-22132160 GCF_023724105.1 Carassius gibelio
TAGAGGATGAGAAGATACTCGCCAAGCTACAGGAGTGGGGAGTACGACCACTTTCACCAATCAAACGCCGGGTGTGGCCTGGAACAGATATAGTTGATGGGACACGTTTCTTAAAAGTTCGCTTCACAGAACAGGTATGTTCACTACCATACTCCACAAAGTTTGAGACTCTGAGAGGCACCGAATATTTTCGTGTCATCCATGATAGGCAAATACGTGTTTGCAGACTCTGTATCAAGCCAGGGCACATAATTAGAGAGTGCCCTGAATTAAAATGCTTCAAGTGCAATGGTGGAGGCCATTATGCAAGAGATTGTGAAGAATGGATGGGATTAGAGAGAGAGCGAGTGGACGGTAAAAAAAAAGGTGAAAGGAGGAGCAGTGTTCTGACAGAGGAGCAAGAGGAGGAAACAACTGATGTGGTGAGCGGTGGAGAGAAAGACGGAGCTGAAGATAGTGAGAGAAGAAGCAAAATGGAATGGCGAGACACAGCTGAAAGTTTCAGTGAAGCGGATGAGGAGGAGGAGGAGGAGGAGGAGGAGGAGGAGATGGAGCAGTCGGAAGTGATCGAAGAAGAGGAGGAGACAGATGAAAGTAATGTGAAAGAAAGAGGTAAAGAAGAGGCAAAGAAAAATACTGCACAGAAACTGATAGAAAGCAGAGGTGGAGAAAAGGGAGACAGTGAAAAGAAAGATGGACTGAAAACAAAGATTATAAGACTGAGTTCAAAGAGGAAGTCTGAGATGGACGGAGAACAGGTTGAGCAGATAAAAGAACCACGAGCGGGTATGTGATGTATGAATGAACTGTGCATGTGTTCCTGGTTTTGTTTAGTTTTTCTTCTGGGTTACTCTCATGGCCACTGTAACTTCAATAAACATAAATGGGTTAAGGGATAAAAACAAGATGAAAAAACTTTTATTTACTTATCGGAGTGATATAATCTGTATACAGGAGACAAACTGGGAGGAGGATAAAGTAAAGGAGATGAGAGAAGAGTGGAGAGGGGACATATACTATAATAATGGTGCAAAAAATGCAAGAGGTGTGGCAATATTATTTAAAAAAGATATTGTAGAAGGTATAAGAGAGGTGTATAAAGACCAGAGGGGAAGGATCTTGGTGGTTGAATTCATGTATAGAGATATGGATTTTAGATTAATAAATATATATGTTCCAAATATAGAAGGGGACAGGAGGGAAATTTTGAAAGAGTTAAAAGGATTGATTGTGGGGAAATGTATTATAGTGGGAGATTTTAATATAAAATGTAGCAGATTGGATGTGGGAAAGGGGGTAAAATTTAGATGGGAAAAGTCTAGGGGAATGTTGATGGAGATAATGAGAGAAAAGGGTTTAATAGATGTGTGGAGGTATGAAAATCCAGAAAAAAGAGAATTTACTAGAAGGCAGTTAAGAGAAGGTATATTAAAACAGAGTAGAATAGATTTAGTGTTAGTTGAAGAGGAAATAATTAGATACATAGACGGGATAAAACATCAGGTAAATAGTTTAAGTGATCACGATAGTGTAAGGTTCAGAATCAAGGTAGGGAGTGAGGAGGTAGGAGGAGGGATGTGGATATTGAATGCAGGGTATATCGAAGAGGAAGAATATGAGATACAGATGATGGATCTATTAAATAGGGAAGAAGAGAAGATAGATGAGTATACAAGAGACGGTGGATTAGAGGGTACAATAGCAGAGAGATGGGAGGAAATAAAGGATCAAATTAAGTTAATTAGTATAAAATACAGTAAGAAAAGAAGAGGAAAGATGAAGAAGGAGGAAATTATGCTTAGAGAAAGATTGAGAGAGGAGTTAGTTAAGGCTGAAGATGAAGAAGGATACAGTATGGAAAAATATATAGAGGTTAAGATGGCGCTAGAAAAATATGAAAGAGAGAAATGCAGAGGAGCTATTTTACGAAGCAAGGCAAAATATGCATTAGAAGGTGAGAAATGCACAGGGTATTTTTTAGGGCTAGAGAAAAGGAGACAAAGTAAGACATATATAAATGAAATAAATACAAAAGAGGGCAAAACAACCAAAGACTATGTAGAGATTTTGGAGAGAGTTCAAGAATTCTATGGAGAATTATATAAGAGAGGAGAAGTGGATGAGAGAAGTATAGATGGAGTATTAGAAAGTGTAGAAAATATTCTAAATAAGGAGGATGCAGAGTGGTGTGATAGAGAGATAGATGAGAAGGAAGTAGAAGCGGCAATAGGGGGGTTGAAAAGTGGAAAAAGTCCAGGGAGTGATGGGATTGGTATTGAATGGTATAAAACATATAGAGAAGAGGTAGCACCGATTTTAGTTAAAGTGTTCAAGGAGATGGAAAGAACAGGGATGGTGCAAGATAGAATGGTAGAGGGAGTGATAGCTCTGGTGTATAAGAAGGGGAATAGGTTGAATATAGAGAACTATAGACCAATCAGTCTATTAAATGTGGATTATAAAATACTGACTAAAGTTTTAGCGAACAGAGTGAAAAAAGTGATTGGAAGTATAGTGCAACCAACACAAAGTTACAGCATACCAGGCAGGGATATAGCAGACACGATAGGGACAGTTAGGGATGTGATAGAGTACATGAAACGAGATAAGAAGGGAGGAATAGTATTAGGGATAGATTGGAATAAAGCATTCGATAGGGTAGAACACAAATACTTATTTAAGGTATTAGAGAAGTTTGGATTTGGAAGTAGAATGATAGGGTGGGTGAAGAGACTATATGAGAAGGCAAAAAGTTGCATAAAAATAAATGGAGTATTAACAGACAGGTTTAAGATAGGAAGGTCAGTGAGACAGGGCTGTCCCCTGTCTGCATTATTATATGCAATTTCAGTAGAGCCTCTAGCCACTCTAATCAAGAGGGATAGAAGGGTAGTTGGTATTGAGTTGCCATATGGAGGAATGTGTACTATAAACCAATATGCAGATGACACTACAATTACAGTGAGGGAAGGAAACAGTGTAAAAAGAGTTTTAGAGATAGTAAAGATGTTTGGGAAGGCATCAGGGGCAAAAATAAATGTAGATAAATCTGAATTAATGTATATAGGGGAGGTAGAGAGAGTAGAGGTAGGGATAAGAGTGGAGGAAAAATATATGAAAGTATTAGGGGTATATTTAGGGGTCGAAAGCAAAGAGGCAAGAGATGTGACCTGGACTGGGGTAATTAATAAAATAAGAACAGTAAGTGCAACATGGAAAGGGAGGAAATTAAAGTTAAATGGGAAAGTAATAGTAGTAAATAGCCTGCTGTTGTCAGTTTGTGTTTATGTAATGAGTGTAATGGAAATGCCAGGGTGGGTGATGAATGAATTGAATAAAATTGTATGTGATTTTATATGGGAGGGAAAAGGTGTGAAAATTGCACAGAAAACATTGGTGGGTAAGAGATGGGAAGGAGGCTTAAGCTTGATGGACCTAGAAATAAAAAGGGCTGCGATGAGAATAAAAACGGTGAAAAAATATATGGGAGGGCTATGGGATTATGGGTGGAAGGAATTCTTAAGGAAATATATTGATGATGTGGGAGGAATAGGGGACAATGGATGGTATATGGGCTTTAAGCAATCAATGACAGAAGGAATACCAGAAATATATCGGGAAGTATTAGAGGCATGGAGACAGTTCCTTCCCAAAATAGAATATGAATGTGAAGACATACAGGTGATTAAAAATCTACCACTATTTCTCAACGAAAAGATTAAACATAAAAATAAAACATTGTATGAATGTAAATTTATAGAAGGGGGTATAAAACAAGTGAAGGACATTATGTATGAAGTTATTCCAGGATTTCTAAAAAATAACTGCATTTATGATACTGTGTGTGATCTGGAAGGAATGGAGAACAGAGAGAAAGTAAATAAAATATATGGAAAAATTAAATCAAGTATACCTTTGCAGTGGACTAATATGATCGAACGTGAATATGTATCTAACGTGGAAAAATGTATGCCGGAGATGTATGTGGATGATAATGCTGAGAAAAACAAATTAAAAAATATGAGTGTAAAGAATATATACAGGAGAATAATAGTTGATGTTATAAAAGAACCAGCATCAGAAAAGGTGTGGAAGAAAGTATTTGAAGATTTAGATGTGAAGAAAATATGGTCAAACTTAAACATAAAATACAACAGTATAGAGTGTGAGAATAATGACTTTCTGATAAGACATAATAGAATTTACACAAATGTGGTGTTAAACAAAATAAATAATGAGGTAAATGTCATTTGTGACGTATGTGGTAATGGCCATGAGAGTTTCTTACATTACTTTTTAAGATGTGAAGAGTTGGTGGATTTTTTTGATTTTCTTAAAAATCTGTTACTAGAAAACTGGAGTGTCAAAGTTGAGACCGAGGAGGAATGGGGAAAATTGTTTTTGTTTGGAACTTTCGGGAAAAGGAAATCAACTGACATTTGTTTAATTAATTTTGTTCTGAGTCATGCCAGACTAGCAGTAGTGCTAAGAAGGAACTATGCACATTTCGAAGGGAGAAAGGTAAAAGTAAAAGATATGTTTAAGTCAATGATACAAAGAGATGTAGAGTTGATTTGTAAGTATGGAGATAAAGAGGGGAAAGAGTTTTTTTTGACTACAAATAAGTTCATACATCAAAATGTGGGGGAAGAAATATGTTTCAATTGGTAAAGAGTAACAATCTGGTTGAGAATGGCTGATGTCAATTAAGTAAATGTAAACATATTTGTGTGTATTTTATTTATGTTCTATATTTTTATTGCTGTATGATTATGAAAAAATAAGTTGATCAATTGGAAAAAACGAATCATACAAATGTATTGAAATGAAAGTCAATCGGATGGAATAATGCAATAGAAAACTGTGAATTGAAAGTTAAATAAAAAGATAAAAAAAAAAAAAAAAAAAAGGCTATGCCCGATCTCGTCTGCTCTCGGAAGCTAAGCAGGTTTGGGCCTGGTTAGTACTTGGATGGGAGACCGCTTGGGAATACCAGGTGC
>NC_068392.1:22137160-22142160 GCF_023724105.1 Carassius gibelio
ATAATAATTTTGCTGAAAAATAGATTCAATGCCTGATCTCTGAATATTAGCAGGTTTGGGCCTGGTTAGTACATGGATGAGAGACTGCCTGGGAATACCAGGTGCTTTAAACTTTTTGGAAAATTTTACGATTTATAAAATAATCTTGCAAAAAAAAAAAGAGTCAATGCCCGATATCTGAATCTTAGCAGGTTTAGGTCTGGTTAGTACTTGGATGAGAGACTGCCTAGGAATACCAGATGCTTTAAGCTTTTGGGTTTTCTTTCCTACTTATATAATGTACTGGCGATTAGATGGGCTGGTCTTTAAATAGCCCTCTCTTTGCAGCAGTCTTCGCTTACGGCCATACCAACCTGGCTATGCCCGATCTCGTCTGCTCTCGGAAGCTAAGCAGGTTTGGGCCTGGTTAGTACTTGGATGGGAGACCGCTTGGGAATACCAGGTGCTGTAAGCCTTTTGGAAACTTTTCACTTAGTATATAATAATTTTGCCAAAAAATAGAGTCATTGCCCCATCTCTGAATCTTAGCAGGTTTAGGTCTGGTGAGTACTTGGATGAGAGACTGCCTAGGAATACCAGGTGCTTTAAGCTTTTTGGAAATGTTTCACTTAGTACATAATAATTTTGCTAAAAAAATAGATTCAATGCCCGATCTCTGCATCTTAGCAGGTTTAGGTCTGGTTAGTACTTGGATGAGAGACTGCCTAGGAATACCAGGTGCTTTAAGCTTTTGGGTTTTCTTTGCTACTTATATAATGTACTGGCGATTAGATGGGCTGGTCTTTAAATAGCCCTCTCTTTGCAGCAGTCTTCGCTTACGGCCATACCAACCTGAGGGCGCTAGAGAGCTAGTGAGAAACAGGAAGTGTGTTGGCTATAGGGAGGTGAGAAAGGCTCACCCAAACTTTTGTGTTGTTTTTTTGCGTTGTTTTTGTTCAAGATAAGTATTTTTGTTTCTAGTTTTTTGTGTTATTTTTGTTATTTGTCCTCCCAACAGCTTTGCTGTTTGGGAGGGATCGTTTTAGTTTTTTGTTTTTTGTTAAAATGGACGGATTAACGGCTACAGACATGGATTTGGCAAAAAAGACAAGGCAGCTAACTGAAAATGGACTGGATCAAAGACAACGAGAAAAGGATTACCCAGAAAGGCGAATGAAACGGATCTATACCAAGGAAGCAACGGTAGTGATTGATTTGACGGAAGTACAAGATGGGAGAGCAGAGGACATTATAGAAGCATTGAAAGACAAGATCGAAGTGACTAGCATACTAGCGGTAAGACCAAAAATGATGAAACAATATGAAATTACATTGGAAAAAGAGGAAGATATTGAGAAACTGGAAGAAGGATTGATGATTAAAGGAAAGACTTGTGAAATTAAAAAGTTGAACAATAAGGATTTTGCTGTATCTTTCATGCATCTGCCTGCTTACTTGGAGGATGACGATATTTTAAAGAAGCTGGAGGGATGGGGGGTGACTCCTATCTCACAGATCAAAAGGAGATTCTACCCAGGCACCCGCATTGAGGATGGAACGAGGTTCCTGAGAGTACGGTTTCCAAAAGAGGTGGCTTCCCTGCCCTACAGCACGAGAATGGAGACGGAAGAAGGACCTCAGTATTTCAGGGTGATACATAGCCAGCAGGTGAGAACCTGTAGGTTATGTATGAGCCCTGAACACATGATGAAGGACTGTCCTGACTTCAAATGCTATAAGTGCTCGGAAAGGGGACATTTCGCGAGGGACTGTAATGCGGTGAGGTGCCCGGACTGCAGGCTTGTGTTAAACAAGTGCGAGTGCTGGTTCGGAGAACAACATCAGGAGGAAGAGCAGGGGTGTGGGCAGATGCATGAGGAAGCCGGTGAAGAGGAGCTACACGAAAACACGGAAGGGACACCAAGAGAGGATACCACAAGCACGGACGTTGAAGAGGAAAGTGAAAGGATTGGATCAACGCAGTGCAGTGAGGAAACGGGGTCACTGATGGAAATAACTGATACTTTACAGATTCAACTGGAAAAGACAGAGGATCAGGAGTGGGTCAGCGAGGATGGGAGAATGGACAAAGACAGTGAATGCATCGACGATGCCGGCACTACAGGAATCAATAAAAGAAGAAGACAAACTAAGGTAACACCAAATTTAGAGAAAGCCAAAAGAAAAGTATTAAAACAAGGATGTGATGAAAAACAAGACAGTGGGGAAATGGTAAAGGAAGGAGAGTGAATGAACTGACAAAATGGGGATTTTATGGCTTTTATTTTATTTTATGGTGCTGAAAATTGTGACTTTTAATGCTAGAGGATTAATGAATGTTTATAAATTTGAAAAGGTGAAGGAATTGTGTCGAAATGAAGATGTGATTTTATTGCAAGAGACAAACTGGAAAGAGAATGTTATGGAGGATATTAGAAAAAGATGGGAAGGGGAATTACTTGTTAACAATGAAGAGGAAAAAATGGGAGGAGGAGTGGCGGTTTTAATAAGAAAAGACAGAGGTATAAAGACAAAACTTATATATAATGATAAAAAAGGAAAATGTATGGTGGTAGAAATCGAAATGGAAGAAGACAAATTTGTTCTAGTGAACGTGCATGCTCCCAATGGAGAAAAAGAAAAGAAAATATACTTTAATGTTTTAGCTGATGTAATTGAAAAATGGGGGAAGGTGGTGATTGCAGGGGATTTTAACACTGTTTTTAGTAAAATGGATATGGCAAATGGGATGGTTTTTAAATCGGATGGGGGTAGAAAAGAATTAAGGTCATTGATGGAAGAGAAAAATATGATTGATGTGTGGCGGGAAAGAAATGGAAAAAAGAAGGAATTTTCAAGAAGACAGTTGGTGGGGAATTTTATGTGCCAAACCAGAATAGACTATTTTTTAAGTACCAGAAATCTTGAATGTTTCATTGATGGAATATTTTACAAAGAAACGACCTTAAGCGATCACAAAATGGTTTTAATGACGATGGATTTTAAAAGACAAACAAAGGGACCTGGGGTGTGGATTTTAAACACTGAGGTTTTAAAGAATGAAAGTTTTAAAAAAGAGATTGAAATGATATTAGATGGGAGGAAAAAAGACCTGATGTATATGGAAGACAAAAGGCAATGGTGGGAAAATGTTAAGTATGATATTAAGAAATATTCTATGAACTACTGTAATTTATTACAAAAGGTTAAAAGAACCAAGGAGAGAGAAATAAGGAGAACTCTAAAAGAGGAGTTAAATAAAAACCAAGTAGATGTGCAAAAAGTAATTGAAATAGAAAATACGTTGAGAAAAATAGAAGAGGAGAAATGCAAGGGGGCAATGTTGAGAAGCAAAGCAAAATATACGGTGGAAGGGGAAAAATGTAACAGATTCTTTTTTAATCTTGAGAAAAGCAGGGGGAGAGCGGAAACAATTAAAGAACTTAAAAGTAGCAATGGAATGGTGGTCTCAGATACAGAGGGGATTTTAAAAGAAGTGAAATCATTTTATGAGGAACTTTTTAAGTCTGAGGGGGGAGATGAGGAAAAAAGGAATATTTTGTTGCAACAGATAACAAGGAAAGTTGGCGAACAGGATAAAAAAATATGTGAAAGGGAAATAGAAACTGAAGAGATCATACATGCCATAAATCAATTAAGAGTGAGGAAAAGCCCCGGAGTAGATGGTATTGGAAGTGAGTTTTACAAAGTTTTTAAAGAAAAAGTAAGCGTGATTTTAAATGAAATTTTTGAAGAAGTTTTTAAAAAAGAAAGAGTAAGCCCAAGAATGGGGCTAGGATTAATGAAAATAATATACAAGAAAAAAGGAGACAAAACTGAGCTGAAAAATTTTAGACCCATTACAATGCTAAACACTGATTTTAAAATTTTAGCCAAGGTCTTAGCAAACAGATTAAAAAATGTCATGCCAAATATAATAGAAACAAACCAGGCGTATGGAGTAAAGGCGAGAGATATAGCAGATGTTACTAGCAGCATTAGAGATATAGCAGGGTATATAAAAGAAAAAGGCAAAAGTGCTTATGTTATTAGTATGGATTTTGAAAAGGCTTTTGACAGAGTTGAACATGGCTTTTTATTTGCAGTTTTAAAGGAATTTGGGTTTGGGAATAATTTTATTAAATGGATTTCGGTTTTATACAGGGATATTTTTACAAAAGTAAAATGCAATGGTTTTTTAACTCAACCTTTTAAAGTTTTAAGATCCATAAGACAGGGGTGTCCATTGTCGGCGCAGTTGTACTCATTGGTAGCAGAACCTTTAGGGCTTTTAATAAATAGAGAAAAAAGAATAAATGGAATACAAATGGAAGAGGGAGAAGAATTAAAGAAAATATTTCAATATGCTGATGACACGACAATTGTGGTTGAAAATGTAGAAAGTGTTAAAAGAGTGATGGAGAAAACAAAACTGTATTGTGAGGGTTCGGGTGCAAAGATAAATGAAGAAAAAACTGTATACATGAAATATGGAAGGGCAGAGGTTCTTACAGGGGTCTGTAAGTTTACAGAGGTGCAAGAAATAAAGATTTTAGGAATAATTGTAGCAAAGAATGAAAAGGAGGCTACGGACAGTATGTGGGAAGAGACGGTGGGAGGGATGGAAAGAAGACTGATTTTCTGGAGAAGCAGGTTTTTAAGTTTAAAAGGGAAGATTTTAGTTGTAAACATGCTAATGTTATCTAGAATGTGGTATACATTACATGTGATGCCATTGCCAGACTGGGTTTTTAAGAGAATAAAGAAATGTGTTTTAGAATTTTTATGGGATAAAAAGCCTCCAAGAATTGCATATTTTACACTGATTGGGAAACCGGGGGAGGGAGGGATGGGTTTGGTAGATGTAGAACAAAAAATGAAAAGCATGAGAGTAAAGGTGGTAAGAAAATATTTGGATGATACGAACAGAGCAGAGTGGAAGAGATTGATGGCTCTTTATTTAAATAAATGTGGGAATTTTAATTTGGGGGAAAATGTTTTATGGATGAAGCTTAAGAATT
>NC_068392.1:22157160-22164660 GCF_023724105.1 Carassius gibelio
GACTATGAACTAACCATGGAGAATGAGATGGATTGTGAAAAGCTAATAGATGGATTACTGATTGATGGACAGTTTTGTGAGATCAAAAAACTATGTAAAACTGAAAGAATGGTGTCTTTTTTGCTTTTGCCAAACTACATAAAAGATGATGAAATCATTCAAAAACTGGTGGATTGGGGAGTAAATCCTATTCTCCCGTTAAGAAGGAGATATTATCCTGGCACCACTGTTGCGGATGGAACAAGGTTTTTAAGAGTAAAATTCCCACAGGACATTGTGACTCTGCCATACAATGTGAGATTTGACACAGAGGAGGGACCAAAATACTTCAGAGTAATTCATGATGGCCAGCTAAAGACTTGCAGAATATGTACAAGCACAGAGCATGAAAAAAAGGACTGTCCTCAATATACCTGCAGAGAATGTCTGGAACAGGGGCATTTTGCGCGGGACTGCCAAGCCCTGCGGTGCCAAAGCTGTGAAAAGACATGGATGAGGTGTACGTGTGTATCTGAAGAAGAGGACAATGCAGAAATGGAGATAGAGGTGCAGGAGCACATGGAGGAGACAAGCAGAAATAGAAGGAAAGATGAAATACAGGAGGTGAATGGGATTTCTGATGATTTAAGGAAGCAAGGAAAGGAGGACTCCACGAGGAGAGAGGATAACACAGATAAAGAAATTGAAGTGCATACAATGGAGACTGAGATACAACAAACAATTGCTAATGATGGACAAATGAAAGAAAAGGAATGTGCAATAACGAGTGAAATTGCAGCTGGTTGGAATAAAGAGGAGGTAAGCGATGAGGAAACTGATGAAATTAACCTTGAACTTGAAAGCAGAACATTGGGCATTATGAACAGAAGACGTAAAATGATAAGAGTACCGCAAATAAATATTGAACAAGTATTAAAGAAACAAAAGTTAAGAAGAGAAGACAGAACAAGGCTAATTGAAGATAAAGTAGATGTAAATTCCTAGATATTAAGAGAGACCACATATGGATGATGGGTTGTTTTGGTTTGTGTTTTTTATTTTATTTCATTATGAGTAATTTATGTTTGGTTTCAATTAAAGTTAGAGGGTTGTCATCTAAACTGAAGTTTAAAATATAATTAATTTAACAAAACAAAATGGAATTGTATGTATACAACAATATGTAATATATTTGTAGAAGGACACAATGTGACAGTATCAAATAGATGGTGTAACTTGGATATGGGAGAAATTTGAATGATTGTTATTGTTTTTGTGATTGTCTCTTTTGTTTGTCATGGTTCTGTGGAAAATGTGTACAATGTTTTTAATGTAATCTTTTAAGTTTGTAAATAAAAGAAAAAAAAAAAAAAAAAAGCTATGCCCGATCTCGTCTGCTCTCGGAAGCTAAGCAGGTTTTGGCCTGGTTAGTACTTGGATGGGAGACCGCTTGGGAATACCAGGTGCTGTAAGCCTTTTGGAAACTTTTCACTTAGTATATAATAATTTTGCCAAAAAATAGAGTCAATGCCCCATCTCTGAATCTTAGCAGGTTTAGGTCTGGTGAGTACTTGGATGAGAGACTGCCTAGGAATACCAGGTGCTTTAAGCTTTTTGGAAATGTTTCACTTAGTACATAATAATTTTGCTAAAAAAATAGATTCAATGCCCGATCTCTGCATCTTAGCAGGTTTAGGTCTGGTTAGTACTTGGATGAGAGACTGCCTAGGAATACCAGGTGCTTTAAGCTTTTGGGTTTTCTTTGCTACTTATATAATGTACTGGCGATTAGATGGGCTGGTCTTTAAATAGCCCTCTCTTTGCAGCAGTCTTCGCTTACGGCCATACCAACCTGGCTATGCCCGATCTCGTCTGCTCTCGGAAGCTAAGCAGGTTTGGGCCTGGTTAGTACTTGGATGGGAGACTGCCTGGGAATACCAGGTGCTGTAAGCTTTTTGGAAACTTTTCACTTAGTATATAATAATTTTGCCAAAAAATAGAGTCAATGCCCGATCTCTGAATATTAGCAGGTTTGGGCCTGGTTAGTACATGGATGAGAGACTGCCTGGGAATACCAGGTGCTTTAAACTTTTTGGAAAATTTCACGATTTATAAAATAATCTTGCAAAAAAAAAAAAAAAAAAAAAAAAAAAAAAAAAAGTGTCAATGCCCGATCTCTGAATCTTAGCAGGTTTAGGTCTTTTGAGTACTTGGATGAGAAACTGCCTAGGAATACTAGGTGCTTTAAGCTTTTTGGAAATGTTTTACTTAGTATATAATAATTTTGCTAAAAAATAGATTCAATGCCCGATCTCTGAATATTAGCAGGTTTGGGCCTGGTTAGTACATGGATGAGAGACTGCCTGGGAATACCAGGTGCTTTAAACTTTTAGGAAAATTTTACGATTTATAAAATAATCTTGCAAAAAAAAAAAGAGTCAATGCCCGATCTCTGAATCTTAGCAGGTTTAGGTCTGGTGAGTACTTGGATGAGAAACTGCCTAGGAATACCAGGTGCTTTAAACTTTTTGGAAAATTTCACGATTTATAAAATAATCTTGCTAAAAAATAGATTCAATGCCCGATCTCTGAATCTTAGCAGGTTTAGGTCTGGTTAGTACTTGGATGAGAGACTGCCTAGGAATACCAGGTGCTTTAAATTTTTTGGAAAATTTCACGATTTATATAATAATCTTGCAAAAAAAAAAAAAAAAAAAAAAAGAGTCAATGCCCGATATCTGAATCTTAGCAGGTTTAGGTCTGGTTAGTACTTGGATGAGAGACTGCCTAGGAATACCAGGTGCTTTAAGCTTTTGGGTTTTCTTTCCTACTTATATAATGTACTGGCGATTAGATGGGCTGGTCTTTAAATAGCCCTCTCTTTGCAGCAGTCTTCGCTTACGGCCATACCAACCTGGCTATGCCCGATCTCGTCTGCTCTCGGAAGCTAAGCAGGTTTGGGCCTGGTTAGTACTTGGATGGGAGACCGCTTGGGAATACCAGCTGCTGTAAGCCTTTTGGAAACTTTTCACTTATCAATCAATCACCTTTATTTATATAGTGCTTTAAACAAAATACATTGCGCCAAAGCACTGAACAACATTCATTTGGAAAACAGTGTCTCAATAATGCAAAATGATAGTTAAAGGCAGTTCATCATTGAATTCAGTTATGTCATCTCTGTTCAGTTGAAATAGTGTCTGTTTTAATTTGCAATCAAGTCAATGATATCGCTGTAGATGAAGTGACCCCAACTAAGCAAGCCAGAGGCGACAGCGGCAAGGAACCGAAACTCCATCGGTGACAGAATGGAGAAAAAAACCTTGGGAGAAACCAGGCTCAGTTGGGGGGTCAGTTCTCCTCTGACCAGACGAAACCAGTAGTTCAATTCCAGGCTGCAGCAAAGTCAGATTGTGCAGAAGAATCATCTGTTTCCTGTGGTCTTGTCCTGGTGCTCCTCTGAGACAAGGTCTTTACAGGGGATCTGTATCTGGGGCTCTAGTTATCCTGGTCTCCGCTGTCTTTCAGGGCAGTAGAGGTCCTTTCTAGGTGCTGATCCACCATCTGGTCTGGAAACGTACTGGATCCGGGTGACTGCAGTGACCCTCTGATCTGGACACAGACTGGATCTGGTGGCCACGGTGACCTCGGAACAAGAGAGAAACAGACAAATATTAGCGTAGATGCCATTCTTCTAATGATGTAGAAAGTACGGTTATGTGAAGTGTTCCGGTTCCAGTTTACCTAATTAATGCAGCCTAAAAATCCTTTAACGGATTTGGATATTAAAAGCATATTAGTATGTTATGTGTATGCCAGGTTAAAGATGTGGGTCTTTAATCTAGATTTAAACTGCAAGAGTGTGTCTGCCTCCCGAACAATGTTAGGTAGGTTATTCCAGAGTTTAGGCGCCAAATAGGAAATGGATCTGCCGCCCGCAGTTGATTTTGATATTCTAGGTATTATCAAATTGCCTGAGTTTTGAGAACGTAGCGGACGTAGAGGATTATAATGTAAAAGGAGCTCATTCAAATACTGAGGTGCTAAACCATTCAGGGCTTTATAAGTAATAAGCAATATTTTAAAATCTATACGATGTTTGATAGGGAGCCAGTGCAGTGTGGACAGGACCGGGCTAATATGGTCATACTTCCTGGTTCTAGTAAGAACTCTTGCTGCTGCATTTTGGACTAGCTGTAGTTTGTTTACCAAGCGTGCAGAACAACCACCCAATAAAGCATTACAATAGTCTAACCTTGAAGTCATAAATGCATGGATTAACATTTCTGCATTTGACATTGAGAGCATAGGCCGTAATTTAGATATATTTTTGAGATGGAAAAATGCAGTTTTACAAATGCTAGAAACGTGGCTTTCTAAGGAAAGATTGCGATCAAATAGCACACCTAGGTTCCTAACTGATGACGAAGAATTGACAGAGCAACCATCAAGTCTTAGACAGTGTTCTAGGTTATTACAAGTAGAGTTTTTAGGCCCTATGATTAACACCTCTGTTTTTTCTGAATTTAGCAGTAAGAAATTACTCGTCATCCAATTTTTTATATCGACTATGCATTCCATTAGTTTTTCAAATTGGTGTGTTTCACCGGGCTGCGAGGAAATATAGAGCTGCGTATCATCAGCATAACAGTGAAAGCTAACACCATGTTTCCTGATGATATCTCCCAAGGGTAACATATAAAGCGTGAAGAGTAGCGGCCCTAGAACTGAGCCTTGAGGTACTCCATACTGCACTTGTGATCGATATGATACATCTTCATTCACTGCTACGAACTGATGGCGGTCATATAAGTACGATTTAAACCATGCTAATGCACTTCCACTGATGCCAACAAAGTGTTCAAGTCTATGCAAAAGAATGTTGTGGTCAATTGTGTCAAAAGCAGCACTAAGATCCAATAAAACTAATAGAGAGATACACCCACGATCAGATGATAAGAGCAGATCATTTGTAACTCTAAGGAGAGCAGTCTCAGTACTATGATACGGTCTAAATCCTGACTGGAAATCCTCACATATACCATTTTTCTCTAAGAAGGAATATAATTGTGAGGATACCACCTTTTCTAGTATCTTGGACAGAAAAGGGAGATTCGAGATTGGTCTATAATTAACTAGTTCTCTGGGGTCAAGTTGTGGCTTTTTTATGAGAGGCTTAATAACAGCCAGTTTGAAGGTTTTGGGGACATATCCTAATGACAATGAGGAATTAATAATAGTCAGAAGAGGACCTATGACTTCTGGAAGCACCTCTTTTAAGAGCTTAGATGGTATAGGGTCTAACATACATGTTGTAAGTTTAGATGATTTAACAAGTTTATACAATTCTTCCTCTCCTACAGTAGAGAATGAGTGGAACTGTTCCTCAGGGGGTCTATAGTGCACTGTCTGATGCGAAACTGTAGCTGACGGCTGAATGGTTGCAATTTTATCTCTAATAGTATCGATTTTAGAAGTAAAGTAGTTCATAAAGTCATTACTGCTGTGGTGTTGGGAAATGTCAACACTTGTTGAGGCTTTATTTTTCGTTAATTTAGCCACTGTATTGAATAAATACCTGGGGTTATGTTTGTTTTCTTCTAAAAGAGAAGAAAAGTAATCAGATCTAGCAGTTTTTAATGCTTTTCTGTAGGATATGCTACTTTCCCGCCAAGCAATACGAAATACCTCTAGTTTTGTTTTCCTCCAGCTGCGCTCCATTTTTCGGGCTGCTCTCTTTAGGGTGCGAGTATGCTCATTATACCATGGTGTCAAACTGTTTTCCTTAACCTTTCTTAAGCGTAAAGGAGCAACTGTATTTAAAGTGCTAGAAAAGAGAGAGTCCATAGTTTCTGTTACATCATCAAGTTGTTCTGAGGTTTTGGATATGCTAAGGAATTCGGATACATCAGGAAGATAACTTAAAAAGCAGTCTTTTGTGGTAGAAGTGATGGTTCTTCGATACTTGTAACAAGAAGTAGAATTTACAATTTTGGCTATATGAAGTTTACACAGAACTAAATAATGATCTGAGATATCATCACTTGGCTGAATAATTTCAACACTATCAACATCAATTCCATGTGACAGTATTAAATCTAGAGTATGATTTCGACAATGAGTAGGTCCTGAAACGTGTTGTCTAACACCAATAGAGTTCAGAATGTCTATAAATGCTGATCCCAATACATCTTTTTCATTATCGACATGGATATTAAAATCACCAACTATTAAGACTTTATCTGCAGCCAGAACTAACTCGGATGTAAAATCACCAAACTCTTTAATAAAGTCTGTATGGTGCCCTGGTGGCCTGTATACAGTAGCCAGTACAAACATAACAGGGGATTTATCATTAACATTGGTTTCTCTGGATAATGTTATATGAAGCACCATTACTTCAAACGAGTTATACTTGAAGCCTGCCCTCTGAGAAATCCTGAAAACGTTATTATAAATTGTAGCAACTCCTCCCCCTTTGCCTTTTAGACGCGGCTCGTGTTTATAACAATAATCTTGGGGGGTGGACTCATTTAAAATAATGTAATCATCAGGTTTTAGCCAGGTTTCTGTCAAGCAGAGCACATCTATATTATGATCAGTTATCATATTATTTACAAAAAGTGTTTTCGTAGAAATGGATCTGATATTCAATAAGCCAATCTTTATCATTTGTTTATCCATATTGCATTTGTTTTTTATTTGTTGAACCTCAATTAAATTGTTAACCTTAACTTGGTTTGGACGTTTTTTGTATTTTCTAGTTCGTGGAACAGACACAGTCTCTATAGCGTGATATCTAGGTGAAAGAGTCTCTATGTGCTGAGAATTAACTGACCTCTGTGACGGGAGGCAGCTAGCAGACGGTCGGTTTAGCCAGTCTGTCTGCTTCCTGACCTGGGCCCCAGTTAGTCAAGTATAAACACTAAGACTATTTGCCATATTTCTAGACAGAAGAGTGGCGCCACCCCAGGAGGGATGAAGACCATCTCTTTTAAACAGGTCAGGTCTGCCCCAAAAGCTCGTCCAATTGTCTATATAACCTATGTTATTCTGTGGGCACCACTTAGACATCCAGCCATTGAGTGATGACAATCTGCTATGCATCTCATCACCACGGTAAGCAGGGAGGGGACCAGAGCATATTACAGTGTCTGACATCGTGCTTGCAAGTTCACACACCTCTTTAAAGTTATTTTTAGTGATCTCCGACTGGCGAAGTCGAACATCATTAGCGCCGGCATGAATAACAATCTTACTGTATTTACGTTTAGCATTAGCCAGCACTTTTAAATTTGCCAAGATGTCAGGCGCTCTGGCTCCCGGTAAACATTTGACTATGGTGGCTGGTGTCTCTATATTCACGTTCCGTACAATAGAATCGCCAATAACTAGAGCACTTTCATCAGGTTTCTCAGTGGGTGCATCACTGAGTGGGGAGAACCTGTTTAATGTTTTGATCGGAACAGAAGAGCGGTGTTTTGACCCACGACTACGCTGCCTCACCGTCACCCAGTTGCC
>NC_068392.1:22169660-22174660 GCF_023724105.1 Carassius gibelio
TTATACACGATCGGCAGGTGAAAACCTGTAGATTGTGTATGGATCCAGGACATGTATTTAAAGATTGCCCGGACTTTATTTGTTACCAGTGCAAAGAGCAGGGGCACTTGGCAAGAAGCTGCAATGCAGTGAAGTGCCCGGAATGTAGGAAAGTGTTGGTGAGGTGCGAATGTTGGATGGGGGAGGGAGAAAATAGTAGTGAACAAGAAACAGATATGGTTGTTAATGTGGGTGGGCAAAAGCAGAGGGAAACCGAGATGGACAATGTTTTAAACAAGGAGATGGAAGATTGTGGACTGGGAGAGGAAAATGAAGAGGAAGAACATCAAGCAGACACAGGAGGAGAGGAAAAAGAAAATGATGGAGAAAAAACAATATCACAAGGGACGGTGCAAAGGACCATGGAAATAAGCAAAGAACAGGAGGAACAAAAAAACAATGAGGAAGATTATCAGGAGGGGAGAATGGAGAGAAAAGGAGAAGAGAAACACTGTGGACTGAGAGAGGACAATGGAGAGAAAGAACATCAGGGGGACACAGGAGAAAAGAAGAAAGAACTAGATGTAGAAATAACAACATCTCAATGGACTGTGCAAAAGACTATGGATATGAGCGAGGAACATGGGGAACAACAAAACGACGAGGAAGGTTATCAGGAGAGGAGAATGGAGAGAAAAGGAGAAGATAAACGTAGGAAAGAACGAGAAGGAATACAAAGAAGAAGAACTTTAAAGGTAACACCCAATATAGACATTGCAAAGAAAAGATTTTTAAGGCAAGGAATATTAAAAGACAAGGAGGGTTGTGAGAACAGATTTGATGTACTGAGAGATATGGAGCATGACTGAAAAAAAAATGAAATGTTTTAATTATTTATTTTATATTGTTTTTATGTTTTTAAGATTTGTTTCATTTAATGCACGAGGTTTAATGGATGTGGAGAAATTTGAAAATATGAGGGAATTATGTAGAGGGGTGGATGTATTTGTATTACAAGAAACGAATTGGAAAAATTATTGTGTTAAAAGGTTTGAAAATTTATGGGATGGGAATATACATTGTAATAATGGTACAGAGAAAACTGGGAAAGGGGTTGCTATTTTAATAAGAAGAGAGGTGTGTGAAAAAGAAAGTGTGGTGTTTAATGATGGAGCAGGGAAATGTTTAGCTGTTGAAATAGAAAAAGGAAATGAGAGATGTACAATATGTAACATACATGCTCCAAATGAAGAAAAGCAAAAGGTGGAATTTTTTAAAACAATATCTGCAAATGTAAGAATTAATGAAAGGGTGATTTTAATGGGGGATTTTAATACTGTTTTTACAGAATTAGACTTAGCAAGTAATATGGTTTTTAAGACTGATAAGGGAAGGGAGGAGTTGAACAAACTGATGGGGGATTTTAAATTGATTGATGTGTGGAGAGAAAGAAATAGAACGAGTAGGCAATTTTCAAGAAGACAATATGTTTTAAAAGAACTGAAACAAAGTAGGATTGATTATATTTTATGTACAGAGGAAATGCAAGGGAATATTACTAATGTTTATTATAAACGAGTTGGTCTTAGTGATCATTCTCTCTTATTTTTAACATTAGATTCTTCAAGTGTGAAAAGGGGAGGGGGAGTGTGGGTTTTAAATGCAAAGATTTTAAAGAGTAATGCATATCAGGAAAGTATTAAAGGGATTGTGGAAGAAAGCAAAATTAATAGAATGTATAGGGAAGAGAAAAGAGTATGGTGGGATAGTGTTAAGTGGGAAATAAAGACATGTTCAATAGAATACAGCAAAAATGTCAGAAAATTAGAAAGACAGAAGGAAACCGAATTAACCAAACTCCTGAATAATGAGTTAAGTAAAGTGTCAGAAAGCAATGGAAAAGAGGAAATTGAAAAAATAATAATGCTACAAGATAAATTAAAGATATTAGAAGAGGAAAAATGTAAGGGTGCAATTATAAGAAGTAAAGCAAAATATGCAGTAGAGGGAGAAAGATGCACAAAATTTTTCTTTAATTTAGAACAAAATAGGCAGAAGGCTGATCTATTGAAAGAAGTCTTAAATAAAAAAGGGGAAATAGAAACAGAAACTAAAGAAATTTTGAAAACAGTAAAGCAATATTACATGGACATGTTTAAGGGACAAGGTATAGGAAAAAATGATGAGGAGTTTTTGATTAAACAAATTAAATCTAAGTTAACAGGTGAGGACAGGATTTTGTGTGATGAAGAAATTAAGGAAGAAGAAATAGATATTGCAATTCAACAGTTAAAACCTGGAAAGAGCCCTGGTGTGGATGGTTTGACTAATGAATTTTATAAAACTTTTAGAGAAATGTTAGTGCCAATTTTAAAAGAAGTTTTTGAAGAAATTTTCAAGAAGGGGGTGTTGAGTGAAAAAATGAAGATAGGCATGGTAAAAATGATTTACAAAAAAAGCGGTAATCCAAAAGATCTTAAAAATTTTAGACCTATATCCATGTTGAATACAGATTTTAAAATATTAGCAAAAGTATTAGCAAACAGATTAAAAAAGGTTTTACCAAAAATAATAAAAACAACACAGGCATACGGGGTGCAAGGAAGAGATATAGTAGATGTGGTTAAAAGTATAAGAGACACAATTTATTATATGAAGGAGAAGGGAAAGGGGGGATTTTTAATAAGTCTGGATTTAGAAAAGGCATTTGACAGGGTAGAGCATGAGTTTTTATTTGATGTTCTTAAGGCTTTTGGTTTTGGAGAAAATTTTAGAAAATGGATTTGGATTTTTTACTCAGATGTGTTAACATGCATAAAATGCAATGGTTTTTTAACAGATTGTTTTCAACCAACAAGGTCGATCAGGCAAGGATGCCCACTGTCTGCCTTACTTTACTCTCTGGTAGCCGAGCCACTTGGTTTGGCTATTAAGGCAGACAGAGAAATCAAAGGAATACAAATAAAGAACCATTTCCAAAGAGAAGCAGTGTATCAGTATGCAGATGATACAACCTTGTTGGTAGAAGACATCCAAAGTATTGATAGGGCAATGGGGATTTTAGAAAGATATTGTAAAGGGTCGGGAGCTAAAGTAAATGTGGGGAAAAGTGTGTGTATGAGGATTGGCAGAGTAGAGGAAATACCGCAGCATATACAATTCAAGGAGGAAATGCAGCACATCAAGATTTTGGGGTTGTGGGTTGGTATTGATTCTAATAAGGCAGACACTTTGAATTGGGAAGGTGTTTTAAATGGAATTGGAAAAAGACTGAGATTTTGGCAAATGAGAGATTTAAAGCTAAGGGGGAAAGTTTTAATTATAAATTCATTGATGCTGTCGAAAGTCTGGTATGTGTTGGGAGTAACCCCATTGCCTCATCTGTACTACAAAAAAATGAAAGAATTGGTTTTAAAGTTTTTATGGGGAAATGGAAGGGCTAAGATTGCATATGATACATTACTTGGAAACCTAAAAGAGGGAGGATTGGGACTTTTAGATCCATTTTTAAGAATGAGATCGCTGAGAATTAAAACAGTTCAGAAGTTTCTAGAGAGCAAAAGTGATGTAATTTGGAAAAGAGTCATGGAATATTACCTGGAAAAATGTAATATGGGATGTAATGTTTTATGGATGAAAATGAAAAGCTGGATGTTAAAAGGTCTGCCATGTTTTTATGTGGAGGTTTTGGAATCATGGGGGGAATTTTTAGAAAATGTACTGATTTTACCTAAAGGAAGGGCCCAGCTTTTAGATTGTTTTTAAATCCGAATATCATAAGGGACGGTAAGGTCATGTATTATAAAGAATGGTGGGATTGTGGTTTGAGACAAATAAAAGATCTATTGTATGAGGTGATAGAGGGTTATGTACCTTTACAGGCAGTTGTGGATGCATTGAGAGAGGGGGGCAAAAGGGCGTGGAGAAGGAAGTTAGAAGGACAATATGAGGATTTAAAGAAAGCGATACCAAAGGACTGGATTGAAAGAATTGAAAACTATGAGAGTGGGGATGAGAATGAATTTCCAGATGTATTTTTTAAAAGGTTAAATGGGGAAAACGTTCATTTTAATTTATGCAAAGTAAGGAATGTGTATAGTATTTTTAGGTCTATCGCTTTTACAAAACCAGTAGCTTTGAACTACTGGAAAGAAAGATATGATGACTTAAATGAAAATGAAATTTGGGGAAACGTGAGGTTGAAATATATGGAACCAATTTTAGAGAATTTTAATTATTTATTGAGACACAATTGTATATTAACAGAGATGAGATTACATAAAATAGGAATTCAAAATGATGCAAAGTGTAAAGTGTGTATGAAAGAAAAGGAAGGACTGTTACATCTGTTTTTTTATTGTGAAAGGTTAGATGATTTTATGAGAAAAATGAAGGAAATTGCAAAAGAAATTTTGGAGGGGAAGTATGATGAGGACCAAAAGAAGTGGGAAACAATGTTTTTATTTGGTCATAATGACTGTAATATGTATACCTTTAATTTATGTGTAACAATAGCAAAGTATGTAATATGGTTGAGAAGAAACATGGCGAAATATGATGGGAAAAATGTTGATGTGTGGATAATCTTTAAAAACAGGATGGAATACTCTGTGAGACTGTTATGGAATTATTTCTCAATGGAAAACAAAGAGGATGATTTTATAGAAATGATTGTAAGAGGGAATCCAATGTTGGAAATGAAAGAAAATGGTGTAAACTGGCTATGGGGGAAATATGAATAATAATGTCATGGATTGTAACTGTATGAAACAAATTAAATGAATGTAAATTTTTTATAATAAAAAAAAAAAAAAAAAAATCTCGTCTGCTCTCGGAAGCTAAGCAGGTTTGGGCCTGGTTAGTACTTGGATGGGAGACTGCCTGGGAATACCAGGTGCTGTAAGCTTTTTGGAAACTTTTCACTTAGTATATAATAATTTTGCCAAAAAATAGAGTCAATGCCCGATCTCTGAATATTAGCAGGTTTGGGCCTGGTTAGTACATGGATGAGAGACTGCCTG
>NC_068392.1:22192160-22197160 GCF_023724105.1 Carassius gibelio
GATCTCTGATTCTTAGCAGGTTTAGGTCTGGTTAGTACTTGGATGAGAGACTGCCTAGGAATACCAGGTGCTTTAAGCTTTTGGGTTTTCTTTCCTACTTATATAATGTACTGGCGATTAGATGGGCTGGTCTTTAAATAGCCCTCTC
Organism: Carassius gibelio; assembly: GCF_023724105.1. Classification (NCBI taxonomy): domain Eukaryota; kingdom Metazoa; phylum Chordata; class Actinopteri; order Cypriniformes; family Cyprinidae; genus Carassius; species Carassius gibelio. Next base: position 22,192,309 of record NC_068392.1, read on the forward strand.
TTTGCAGCAGTCTTCGCTTACGGCCATACCAACCTGGCTATGCCCGATCTCGTCTGCTCTCGGAAGCTAAGCAGGTTTGGGCCTGGTTAGTACTTGGGTGGGAGACCGCTTGGGAATACCGGGTGCTGTAAGCCTTTTGGAAACTTTTCACTTACTATATAATAATTTTGCCAAAAAATAGAGTCAATGCCCCATCTCTGAATCTTAGCAGGTTTAGGTCTGGTGAGTACTTGGATGAGAGACTGCCTAGGAATACCAGGTGCTTTAAGCTTTTTGGAAATGTTTCACTTAGTACATAATAATTTTGCTAAAAAAATAGATTCAATGCCCGATCTCTGCATCTTAGCAGGTTTAGGTCTGGTTAGTACTTGGATGAGAGACTGCCTAGGAATACCAGGTGCTTTAAGCTTTTGGGTTTTCTTTGCTACTTATATAATGTACTGGCGATTAGATGGGCTGGTCTTTAAATAGCCCTCTCTTTGCAGCAGTCTTCGCTTATGGCCATACCAACCTGACGGCGCTAGAGAGTCTGACAGGAAGTACTGTGCTGCAGTTGGAGAGAAAGGCTCTCCCACATTTTTTTTCATTTGTTTTGTTTTTGTTTAATATCAAGTTAAAAAGTTTGAAGTATTTTGTTTTTGTTAACGTCGTTTTAACCCCGGGCAGTTTTAAACTGTCTGGGGTTTGAGCTATTTTATTTTGTTTGTTTGTTTTTTTTTGTTTTTTTTGTGGCTAAGCTATTTAACAAGGATGGAAACAATGGCTAATGGATCAGATCTGGACAAGGTTTTTGAGGAAAAGAACAATGATTTTGAAGGAGACACTACTTTGGAAAAACGGATTATGAAAAACGATGGAAAGGATTACAATGAAACATGGGCAACTGTTGTATCAAGAAGGAAAAGAAATGGAGCTGAAATGGAGAAAGGCCGCACTGAACAGCAACCAACTACACAAGGTAAAGAAAAGTTTGATACAAAAGGAGAAAAGAGACAAGAAGAATGTCGGAGAAATGAAATGATAAATAGATTAAAAGACAAAATGAAATATCAGAGGGAATACAAGAAAGAAACAACACTGACAATGACTGTGGAAAATCCAGAAAAACTAACTGCCATCATGATAATTAAAGCTATTGAGGACATTACTGGAAAAGGTAAACTATATGGACTAAGGAAAAAAAATGACTTCGAGTATGAGCTTACATTGGAGAATCAACTAGACTGTGACAATTTATTGAATGGACTACTATTGAATGGACAAATGTGTAAAATAAGCAAACTTTGTGAAATGGAGAGGGTCGTTTCTTTTTTACGTTTGCCAAATTATATCAATGACAAGGATGTACTACAAAAACTGCAAAGCTGGGGAGTTACACCGATACTGCCGTTGAGAAGGAGGTATTACCCAGGGACAATGGTGGCAGATGGGACAAGATTTATTCGAGTCAAATTCCCTAAGGACGTGGTGTCCCTTCCATATAACACCAGTTTTGAAACAGAGGAAGGAATACAGTTCTTCAGAGTCATTCATGATCAGCAAGTAAAAATATGCAGAATATGTTCAAGTGCTGAACACGAAAAGAAAGACTGCCCTCTACTAACATGCAGAGAATGCCTGGAGCAGGGGCATTATGCGCGGGACTGTACAGCCCTGCGGTGCCAAGGATGCAGAAAGGCATTGCCAACATGCGCATGTGAAACGGATGAAGAGGAACATGAGGAAATGGAAATGGAGATGCATAATGAAGTGGAGCATTTGGAGGAGGCTGATAAAGAAAATACATCACAAAAAACAAGTGGATTAACAAAGGATGTACTGAGCAGTGAAGGAGAGGAAGAAGAAGAGGAAGAAGAAGAAGAGGAAACAAGTGAGAATGAGCAGAATGGGGAAGAAAAAGTGATGACTGGACTACAACAATCTGTGAAAAATGTGGAGCAGGATGCAATGGTAAATAAAGAAGATAATAATGGAACAAAGGATAGTACAATCCCGGAAGAGGTAAGCGACATTGGGGAGAGAAAAAAAAGTTTTTTGAGCAGGGGGACTAAAGGGAAAACAACAGGACAAATAAACATTGAAAAGGTCTTGGAAAGACAAAGAATAAGACGAGAATCTAAAGAAAAAAAGAAGAAGAAAGTAGAGATAATTGCTTTAAAAGATGTTGATTTGAGAGAGACTGAACAAAAGTGATGTGGGTTTTGTTTTGCATTTATATTTTTCTTTTTTTGTTTATGAGTCAGTTGAAACTAGTGTCAATCAATGCAAGAGGATTGTCAACTAGGACTAAATTTGAAAATGTACTCTATTTAACAAAGAAGAGTGATATAATATGTATACAAGAAACTGGATGGAATGAAGACATTGTTAATGGTTTTAAGAAAATATGGGATGGAGAATTTTTTTACAATAATGACCCAAACAGGAAAAAAGGAGTAGCAATTTTAATTAGAAGGGGAGTGACAGAAAAAGCAACAGAAATGTTCACAGATAATGTAGGAAGATTGTTAGTAGTTAAAGTCAAAAGCAAAGAAGAAGAATTAACGATATGTACAATTCATGCACCAAATGACCGTTTAGAAAGAGTCATCTTTTTTAAAAATTTAAATGTTTTAATGGATGGTTATACAAAAGGAATTTTAATTGGGGATTTTAATACTATTTTGGAAAGAATTGATGTGGAGGATTATATGGTATATAGATCAGATGTGGGGAGAACTGAATTAAAGAAAATGATGGAAAAACACAAATTTTTAGATATATGGCGGGAAAGAAACAGAGTAAAAAGAGAATATTCCAGAAGGCAAATTGTGAACACAGTATTAAAGCAAAGTAGACTTGATTTGGTTTTATGTAACAGACAGCTAGAACTATTTATATCAAAAGTATTTTATAAAAGGTTCAGTGAAAGTGATCATGATTTTTTAAATGTAATAATTGATTTTAGTGGAGTAGAGAGAGGTCCAGGGGTGTGGGTTTTAAATGCTGAACTTTTAAAAAACGAGTCTTACAAAATGGAAATAGAAAATGTCATAATAAATAGTATAAACAATATTCTATATGATGAAGAAAAAAGTTTGTGGTGGGATAATTTGAAAAAAGTTATGAAAAAAATATCCATTGAATATTCAAAAAGATTGCAAAAGACAAAGAAAAGTAAAGAAAGATTTTTAAATAAGGAATGGGAAGAAGAAATGAAAAAGATGTCTGAAGGAAAGATGGATGTGACAAAAATAGTGTTTTTAGAAGAACAATTTAAGAAAATAGAGGAGGAAAAGTGCAGGGGAGCTAAAATTAGAAGCAGAGCGAAAAATACAGTAGAGGGAGAAAGAAGTACAAAATTCTTTTTTGAGTTTGAGAAATCAAGAAAACATGCAGAATTGATCAAAAGTATATTAAAAGATGGGAAAGTTGTGAAGGAAAAACAAGGTATTTTAAAAGAAGTGAAGGATTTTTATACTACCTTATTTAAAAAAGATAATATAAATGTGAAAGATGAAGAATATTTATTGAATCAAATTCAAGTTCAAGTAAATGAAGAAGATAAAAGAATGTGTGATAAGGATATAAATGAAGAGGAAATTGAAGAGGTTATAGACCAGTTGAAGAATGGGAAAAGTCCAGGACTAGATGGCTTAACATCTGAGTTTTACAAAGTTTTTAAACATGTTTTAATACCTATTCTGCACAATTTATTTGCTGATACTTTTAAGCAGAAAAAAATGAGTGAAAGCATGAAGACAGGAATGATAAAAATGATCTATAAGAATAAAGGAGATAAAGATCATCTTAAAAATTACAGACCGTTGAGTATGCTAAATACTGACTATAAGATTTTGGCTAAGATCATGGCAAACAGACTGAAAAAAGTGATTCCAAACATCATAACAACAAATCAGGCATATGGTGTCTTAAATAGAGATATATCAGACATAGTAACAAATATTAGAGACTTAATATGGTATATGAAAGAAAAAGGTGAAGGAGGGTATTTAATTAGCATAGATTTGGAAAAGGCTTTCGACAGAGTAGAGCATAAATATTTGTTTGACTTAATTGAAAAATTTGGATTTGGGAGGAATTTTATAACATGGATGAAATGTTTCTATACTGACATTTTAAGTTGTATTAAAGTAAATGGGTTTTTAACTGATTATATTGAAATTTCGAGGTCTATAAGGCAGGGCTGTCCTTTATCGGCATTACTTTATACTTTAGTTGCTGAACCATTAGGAATAGCAATTAATAAAGAAAAACAAATACAAGGAATTTTAGTTGAAAATGGTGTAATGCAACAAAAAATTTTCCAATATGCAGATGACACGACTTTGTTTTTAAAGGATTTAAAGAGTATTGAAAAAGCAATGTTAATTTTTGAAAAATATTGTAGCGGAACAGGAGCTAAAGTCAATAAAGAAAAGACTGAGTATATGAGGATAGGGAAGGTGGATACTTTGGGAAGACAATGGGAATTTAAAGAGCAGAAGAACCAATTAAAGATTTTAGGAGTTATACTTGGGAAAGATGAAATGAAAACAAGAGACCTGATTTGGGAGGAGGTTATAGGCAAAATGGAAAAAAGACTTAACTTTTGGAAACAAAGAGAATTGTTTTTAAAAGGGAAAGTATTAGTTCTAAATTCTTTATTCCTGTCTAAGATGTGGTATATTTTAAGTGTGGTTAGTCTGCCAGCATGGGCGTACAAAAGAATAAAAACTTATATTTTAAAGTTTTTATGGGATGATAAGCCAGCAAAAATAGCATATGACACAATAATTGGGGAGGTGGAAAAGGGAGGTTTGAGACTCATAGGTCCAATGGTAAGAATGAAGAGTATGAGAATAAAGACAGT
>NC_068392.1:22202160-22204660 GCF_023724105.1 Carassius gibelio
TGGGAGACCGCTTGGGAATACCAGGTGCTGTAAGCCTTTTGGAAACTTTTCACTTACTATATAATAATTTTGCCAAAAAATAGAGTCAATGCCCCATCTCTGAATCTTAGCAGGTTTAGGTCTGGTGAGTACTTGGATGAGAGACTGCCTAGGAATACCAGGTGCTTTAAGCTTTTTGGAAATGTTTCACTTAGTATATAATAATTTTGCTGAAAAATAGATTCAATGCCCGATCTCTGAATATTAGCAGGTTTGGGCCTGGTTAGTACATGGATGAGAGACTGCCTGGGAATACCAGGTGCTTTAAACTTTTTGGAAAATTTTACGATTTATAAAATAATCTTGCAAAAAAAAAAAAGAGTCAATGCCCGATCTCTGAATCTTAGCAGGTTTAGGTCTGGTGAGTACTTGGATGAGAAACTGCCTAGGAATACCAGGTGCTTTAAGCTTTTTGGAAATGTTTCACTTAGTATGAAATAATTTTGCTAAAAAATAGATTCAATGCCCGATCTCTGAATCTTAGCAGGTTTAGGTCTGGTTAGTACTTGGATGAGAGACTGCCTAGGAATACCAGGTGCTTTAAACCTTTTGGAAAAATTCACGATTTATATAATAATCTTGCAAAAAAAAAAAAAAAAAAGAGTCAATGCCCGATCTCTGAATCTTAGCAGGTTTAGGTCTCGTTAGTACTTGGATGAGAGACTGCCTAGGAATACCAGGTGCTTTAAGCTTTTGGGTTTTCTTTCCTACTTATATAATGTACTGGCGATTAGATGGGCTGGTCTTTAAATAGCCCTCTCTTTGCGGCAGTCTTCGCTTACGGCCATACCAACCTAGCTATGCCCGATCTCGTCTGCTCTCGGAAGCTAAGCAGGTTTGGGCCTGGTTAGTACTTGGATGGGAGACCGCTTGGGAATACCAGGTGCTGTAAGCCTTTTGGAAACTTTTCACTTAGTATATAATAATTTTGCCAAAAAATAGAGTCAATGCCCCATCTCTGAATCTTAGCAGGTTTAGGTCTGGTGAGTACTTGGATGAGAGACTGCCTAGGAATACCAGGTGCTATAAGCTTTTTGGAAATGTTTCACTTAGTACATAATAATTTTGCTAAAAAAATAGATTCAATGCCCGATCTCTGCATCTTAGCAGGTTTAGGTCTGGTTAGTACTTGGATGAGAGACTGCCTAGGAATACCAGGTGCTTTAAGCTTTTGGGTTTTCTTTCCTACTTATATAATGTACTGGCGATTAGATGGGCTGGTCTTTAAATAGCCCTCTCTTTGCAGCAGTCTTCGCTTACGGCCATACCAACCTGGCTATGCCCGATCTCGTCTGCTCTTGGAAGCTAAGCCGGTTTGGGCCTGGTTAGTACTTGGATTGGAGACCGCCTGGGAATACCAGGTGCTGTAAGCTTTTTGGAAACTTTTCACTTAGTATATAATAATTTTGCCAAAAAATAGAGTCAATGCCCGATCTCTGAATATTAGCAGGTTTGGGCCTGGTTAGTACATGGATGAGAGACTGCCTGGGAATACCAGGTGCTTTAAACTTTTTGGAAAATTTCACGATTTATAAAATAATCTTGCAAAAAAAAAAAAAAAAAGAGTCAATGCCCGATCTCTGAATCTTAGCAGGTTTAGGTCTGGTAAGTACTTGGATGAGAAACTGCCTAGGAATACCAGGTGCTTTAAGCTTTTTGGAAATGTTTCACTTAGTATATAATAATTTTGCTGAAAAATAGATTCAATGCCCGATCTCTGAATATTAGCAGGTTTGGGCCTGGTTAGTACATGGATGAGAGACTGCCTGGGAATACCAGGTGCTTTAAACTTTTTGGAAAATTTTGATTTATAAAATAATCTTGCAAAAAAAAAAAAGAGTCAATGCCCGATCTCTGAATCTTAGCAGGTTTAGGTCTGGTGAGTACTTGGATGAGAAACTGCCTAGGAATACCAGGTGCTTTAAGCTTTTTGGAAATGTTTCACTTAGTATGAAATAATTTTGCTAAAAAATAGATTCAATGCCCGATCTCTGAATCTTAGCAGGTTTAGGTCTGGTTAGTACTTGGATGAGAGACTGCCTAGGAATACCAGGTGCTTTAAACCTTTTGGAAAATTTCACGATTTATATAATAATCTTGCAAAACAAAAAAAACAAAAAAAAGAGTCAATGCCCGATCTCTGAATCTTAGCAGGTTTAGGTCTCGTTAGTACTTGGATGAGAGACTGCCTAGGAATACCAGGTGCTTTAAGCTTTTGGGTTTTCTTTCCTACTTATATAATGTACTGGCGATTAGATGGGCTGGTCTTTAAATAGCCCTCTCTTTGCGGCAGTCTTCGCTTACGGCCATACCAACCTGGCTATGCCCGATCTCGTCTGCTCTTGGAAGCTAAGCAGGTTTGGGCCTGGTTAGTACTTGGATGGGAGACCGCTTGGGAATACCAGGTGCTGTAAGCCTTTTGGAAACTTTTCACTTAGTATTAGGGGTGTAACGATACGCG
>NC_068392.1:22212160-22214660 GCF_023724105.1 Carassius gibelio
ACCGCTTGGGAATACCAGCTGCTGTAAGCCTTTTGGAAACTTTTCACTTAGTATATAATAATTTTGCCAAAAAATAGAGTCAATGCCCCATCTCTGAATCTTAGCAGGTTTAGGTCTGGTGAGTACTTGGATGAGAGACTGCCTAGGAATACCAGGTGCTTTAAGCTTTTTGGAAATGTTTCACTTAGTACATAATAATTTTGCTAAAAAAATAGATTCAATGCCCGATCTCTGCATCTTAGCAGGTTTAGGTCTGGTTAGTACTTGGATGAGAGACTGCCTAGGAATACCAGGTGCTTTAAGCTTTTGGGTTTTCTTTGCTACTTATATAATGTACTGGCGATTAGATTGGCTGGTCTTTAAATAGCCCTCTCTTTGCAGCAGTCTTCGCTTACGGCCATACCAACCTGGCTATCCCCGATCTCGTCTGCTCTCGGAAGCTATGCAGGTTTGGGCCTGGTTAGTACTTGGATGGGAGACTGCCTGGGAATACCAGGTGCTGTAAGCTTTTTGGAAACTTTTCACTTAGTATATCATAATTTTGCCAAAAAATAGAGTCAATGCCCGATCTCTGAATATTAGCAGGTTTGGGCCTGGTTAGTACATGGATGAGAGACTGCCTGGGAATACCAGGTGCTTTAAACTTTTTGGAAAATTTCACGATTTATATAATAATCTTGCAAAACAAAAAAAACAAAAAAAAGAGTCAATGCCCGATCTCTGAATCTTAGCAGGTTTAGGTCTCGTTAGTACTTGGATGAGAGACTGCCTAGGAATACCAGGTGCTTTAAGCTTTTGGGTTTTCTTTCCTACTTATATAATGTACTGGCGATTAGATGGGCTGGTCTTTAAATAGCCCTCTCTTTGCAGCAGTCTTAGCTTACGGCCAAACCAACCTGGCAACGCTAGTGAGCCACACAGGAAGTGAGTTGGCAGTTTGTAGTAGGCAGTAGGTGAGAGAGGCTCACCTTGTTTTTTGTTTTGTTTTATCTGCGTAAAGATTTATTTCTTTTGCAACTTATTGATTTTTGTTTGTTATAGTTTTTATACTTCCCAGCAGCAGTTTGCTGTCTGGGGAGAAATTTTTCTTTTGTTTGAAAAATGGATGGATTACATGGCAAAGAAGTGGACATGGCAGGAGGAAGACGAGTGCTAACAGACAAAGAAATGGATAAAGAACAACGAGATGGACAAGGACGAATGGATTATAACAAGAGGATTTACTCTAAAGAGGCTACAGTAATTGTTGACATGGCGGATCAGAGAGATGCAAGACCAGAGGACATTATCAAAGCAGTGAACGAAAGGATTGGAGGAGGAAAGATTCTAGCAGTCAGACCAAGGCAAGTAAAAGAATATGAAATTACACTGATAAACAGGGAGGCGTGCGATGGATTAGATGAAGGATTAATGATAAAAGGAAAACTGTGTGAGATTCGACAACTGAAAACAAGGGAGTATGTGGTTTCTTTCATACATTTGCCAGCCTATATTGAGGACTCTGACATTTTAATTAAATTACAAAATTGGGGCGTAACACCTGTTTCAGACATCATAAGAAGAATGTATCCAGGCACAGACATTGCGGATGGTACAAGGTACCTAAGGGTGAAATTTCCTAAAGAAGTAGTGTCTCTGCCATACAGTACAAAGTTTGATACGGAGGAGGGAACACAGTATTTCAGGATCATGCATGATCGTCAGGTTAAAACCTGTCGATTGTGCATGAATCCGGGACATGTGTTCAAAGACTGTCCAGATTTTAAATGTCATCAGTGCAATGGCCAGGGTCATTACGCAAGGGATTGCGATGCAATTAAGTGCCCGGATTGCAGAAAGGTGATCATAAGATGTGAGTGTTGGATGGAGAATGAAATTCAAAATAAAGAGTCAGAAGGTGTAGGAGGGCGAATGTCAAAAGAAACTGAATTACAAAATGGTGGAGAGAATGAGGAAGAGGATGGTGTGAATAAAGAGGCTATTGTGGAAAATAAGAAGGAATTGGAAGAGAAAAGGCTGGAAGGAGAAATGGACAAAGGAATATTGACATCACAGGAAGTAACACAAGGGGTATTGGAAGAAATGGAGAACCAAGGATTAAAAGAAAAGGAGGAGGAAATGCAAGAGATAACTGAAGAGGAGAAAGAAATGGAATTGGAAGAGAAAAGGCTGGAAGGAGAAATGGACAAAGGAATATTGACATCACAGGAAGTAACACAAGGGGCATTGGAGGAAATGGAGAACCAAGGACTAAAAGAAAAGGAGGAGGAAATGCAAGAGATAACTGAAGAGGAGAAAGGAGTGGACAGAATGGATGATAGAAAGGACAAAAGGGTGACATTAAGAAGGAGAACCCTTAAGGTAATACCAAATGTGAATGTGGCCAGAAAAAAAAGACATTTTAGGGAAAAATACAATAAGGGGAAACATTTGTTTGAGAATAAATTTCAAGTGTTGAGGGAAGATGAGGAGGAGGAGGTAGACTAAGAATACAATGTTT
>NC_068392.1:22222160-22239660 GCF_023724105.1 Carassius gibelio
ATGGTGGCAGATGGGACAAGATTTATTCGAGTCAAATTCCCTAAGGACGTGGTGTCCCTTCCATATAACACCAGTTTTGAAACAGAGGAAGGAATACAGTTCTTCAGAGTCATTCATGATCAGCAAGTAAAAATATGCAGAATATGTTCAAGTGCTGAACACGAAAAGAAAGACTGCCCTCTACTAACATGCAGAGAATGCCTGGAGCAGGGGCATTATGCGCGGGACTGTACAGCCCTGCGGTGCCAAGGATGCAGAAAGGCATTGCCAACATGCGCATGTGAAACGGATGAAGAGGAACATGAGGAAATGGAAATGGAGATGCATAATGAAGTGGAGCATTTGGAGGAGGCTGATAAAGAAAATACATCACAAAAAACAAGTGGATTAACAAAGGATGTACTGAGCAGTGAAGGAGAGGAAGAAGAAGAGGAAGAAGAAGAAGAGGAAACAAGTGAGAATGAGCAGAATGGGGAAGAAAAAGTGATGACTGGACTACAACAATCTGTGAAAAATGTGGAGCAGGATGCAATGGTAAATAAAGAAGATAATAATGGAACAAAGGATAGTACAATCCCGGAAGAGGTAAGCGACATTGGGGAGAGAAAAAAAAGTTTTTTGAGCAGGGGGACTAAAGGGAAAACAACAGGACAAATAAACATTGAAAAGGTCTTGGAAAGACAAAGAATAAGACGAGAATCTAAAGAAAAAAAGAAGAAGAAAGTAGAGATAATTGCTTTAAAAGATGTTGATTTGAGAGAGACTGAACAAAAGTGATGTGGGTTTTGTTTTGCATTTATATTTTTCTTTTTTTGTTTATGAGTCAGTTGAAACTAGTGTCAATCAATGCAAGAGGATTGTCAACTAGGACTAAATTTGAAAATGTACTCTATTTAACAAAGAAGAGTGATATAATATGTATACAAGAAACTGGATGGAATGAAGACATTGTTAATGGTTTTAAGAAAATATGGGATGGAGAATTTTTTTACAATAATGACCCAAACAGGAAAAAAGGAGTAGCAATTTTAATTAGAAGGGGAGTGACAGAAAAAGCAACAGAAATGTTCACAGATAATGTAGGAAGATTGTTAGTAGTTAAAGTCAAAAGCAAAGAAGAAGAATTAACGATATGTACAATTCATGCACCAAATGACCGTTTAGAAAGAGTCATCTTTTTTAAAAATTTAAATGTTTTAATGGATGGTTATACAAAAGGAATTTTAATTGGGGATTTTAATACTATTTTGGAAAGAATTGATGTGGAGGATTATATGGTATATAGATCAGATGTAGGGAGAACTGAATTAAAGAAAATGATGGAAAAACACAAATTTTTAGATATATGGCGGGAAAGAAACAGAGTAAAAAGAGAATATTCCAGAAGGCAAATTGTGAACACAGTATTAAAGCAAAGTAGACTTGATTTGGTTTTATGTAACAGACAGCTAGAACTATTTATATCAAAAGTATTTTATAAAAGGTTCAGTGAAAGTGATCATGATTTTTTAAATGTAATAATTGATTTTAGTGGAGTAGAGAGAGGTCCAGGGGTGTGGGTTTTAAATGCTGAACTTTTAAAAAACGAGTCTTACAAAATGGAAATAGAAAATGTCATAATAAATAGTATAAACAATATTCTATATGATGAAGAAAAAAGTTTGTGGTGGGATAATTTGAAAAAAGTTATGAAAAAAATATCCATTGAATATTCAAAAAGATTGCAAAAGACAAAGAAAAGTAAAGAAAGATTTTTAAATAAGGAATGGGAAGAAGAAATGAAAAAGATGTCTGAAGGAAAGATGGATGTGACAAAAATAGTGTTTTTAGAAGAACAATTTAAGAAAATAGAGGAGGAAAAGTGCAGGGGAGCTAAAATTAGAAGCAGAGCGAAAAATACAGTAGAGGGAGAAAGAAGTACAAAATTCTTTTTTGAGTTTGAGAAATCAAGAAAACATGCAGAATTGATCAAAAGTATATTAAAAGATGGGAAAGTTGTGAAGGAAAAACAAGGTATTTTAAAAGAAGTGAAGGATTTTTATACTACCTTATTTAAAAAAGATAATATAAATGTGAAAGATGAAGAATATTTATTGAATCAAATTCAAGTTCAAGTAAATGAAGAAGATAAAAGAATGTGTGATAAGGATATAAATGAAGAGGAAATTGAAGAGGTTATAGACCAGTTGAAGAATGGGAAAAGTCCAGGACTAGATGGCTTAACATCTGAGTTTTACAAAGTTTTTAAACATGTTTTAATACCTATTCTGCACAATTTATTTGCTGATACTTTTAAGCAGAAAAAAATGAGTGAAAGCATGAAGACAGGAATGATAAAAATGATCTATAAGAATAAAGGAGATAAAGATCATCTTAAAAATTACAGACCGTTGAGTATGCTAAATACTGACTATAAGATTTTGGCTAAGATCATGGCAAACAGACTGAAAAAAGTGATTCCAAACATCATAACAACAAATCAGGCATATGGTGTCTTAAATAGAGATATATCAGACATAGTAACAAATATTAGAGACTTAATATGGTATATGAAAGAAAAAGGTGAAGGAGGGTATTTAATTAGCATAGATTTGGAAAAGGCTTTCGACAGAGTAGAGCATAAATATTTGTTTGACTTAATTGAAAAATTTGGATTTGGGAGGAATTTTATAACATGGATGAAATGTTTCTATACTGACATTTTAAGTTGTATTAAAGTAAATGGGTTTTTAACTGATTATATTGAAATTTCGAGGTCTATAAGGCAGGGCTGTCCTTTATCGGCATTACTTTATACTTTAGTTGCTGAACCATTAGGAATAGCAATTAATAAAGAAAAACAAATACAAGGAATTTTAGTTGAAAATGGTGTAATGCAACAAAAAATTTTCCAATATGCAGATGACACGACTTTGTTTTTAAAGGATTTAAAGAGTATCGAAAAAGCAATGTTAATTTTTGAAAAATATTGTAGCGGAACAGGAGCTAAAGTCAATAAAGAAAAGACTGAGTATATGAGGATAGGGAAGGTGGATACTTTGGGAAGACAATGGGAATTTAAAGAGCAGAAGAACCAATTAAAGATTTTAGGAGTTATACTTGGGAAAGATGAAATGAAAACAAGAGACCTGATTTGGGAGGAGGTTATAGGCAAAATGGAAAAAAGACTTAACTTTTGGAAACAAAGAGAATTGTTTTTAAAAGGGAAAGTATTAGTTCTAAATTCTTTATTCCTGTCTAAGATGTGGTATATTTTAAGTGTGGTTAGTCTGCCAGCATGGGCGTACAAAAGAATAAAAACTTATATTTTAAAGTTTTTATGGGATGATAAGCCAGCAAAAATAGCATATGACACAATAATTGGGGAGGTGGAAAAGGGAGGTTTGAGACTCATAGATCCAATGGTAAGAATGAAGAGTATGAGAATAAAGACAGTAAAAAAGTTTTGGAATAATGATGATATGGTATGGAAAAAAATTATGAGTTTCTTTATAAATAAGTGTGGGAAAATGGGGGATGATTTTATGTGGATGAATTTTACAGATAATATGCTTGAGAAGATACCTGAATTTTATAAAGAAGTCTTAAGAGCATGGAAAGTTTTTAAAGGGAAGGTTCATGTGGAGTTTAAAGGAAGAGAGCAACTATTGAAACAGCCCCTTTTCTTAAACAAATTGATTTTAAGGAATAGTAATACAATTTTTTATAAGAAATGGTATTATGCAGGATTAAGACAAGTCAAAGACATTTTATATGAGGTAAAACCTGGGTTTTTACCTTTACAGGCAATTATAGACATATTAGAAGAGAATGAAGATATAGAAAATAGAAAGCTGATTAAGGAGCAATACATAAAATTAAAAGAAGCTGTGCCACTACAGTGGATTAAAAGCATTGACGATGAAGAAACAGGAAATGAGAAACCTGGAATTTTTTTAAAAAGAAATGATGAACAGTTTCCTTTCAATGGCTGTGTTCTTAAAATGTTTTATGTTTGTTTATGTGATCTTGTATTTTTAAGACCAAAAGCAACAGATTTTTGGGAAAGGTCTTTTTGTGAATTAGATGTAACAAAAATCTGGAAAAATGTAAAATGTAGGTTTAAAAGTCCCGCCCTGCATAATTTGGATTTCTTGTTGAGACACAATGTTTTAATGACTGAAATGAAATTGGCAAAAATTGGAATAGCACAAGATGCAAAATGTAAATTATGTATGGAAAAAGATGAAGGAGTGTTACATTTGTTTTTAAAATGTAAAAAATTAGACAATTTTATGAAGATGTTAAGGAAAATTGTGGGGGACTTTTTAAATGATCAGAATGATTGGTTAGAGAAATGGGAAACATTGATTTTATTTGGTTTTAATGGAACTGCACAAAATGTTTATGCATTAAATTTATGGTTAACAGTAGCAAGATATACGATTTGGAGAAGAAGGAATATAATGAAAATGAAGAACAAAGAACTTTCATTATGTAACTTATTTAAACAGTATCTGACTGCAGTGACGGAAGACATATACGACTATTTTAATATTAATGCACAAATGGATGTATTTGACAAATACATTGTAGAAAACAATCCATACATTATTAAAACATGGTCAGGTTTTAATGTGATTTTGCCTGAAAGATTTTAATTGTAATTTTGTTATTTTATTATTATTATTTTTATTTTTATTTTTTTTCTCCTTACTTATGTACTTTCTTTATTTCCTTATTTCTTTTTTTTTTTTTTTTTTTTTTTTTATATATATATATATACATTTTCTATTTCCGCATATGCTTCAAATGTAAGACTGTGAATGTATAAAAATTGTGTGTTTTTAATAATAAAAAAAAAAAAAAAAAAAAAATGCCCGATCTCGTCTGCTCTCGGAAGCTAAGCAGGTTTGGGCCTGGTTAGTACTTGGATGGGAGACTGCCTGGGAATACCAGGTGCTGTAAGCTTTTTGGAAACTTTTCACTTAGTATATAATAATTTTGCCAAAAAATAGAGTCAATGCCCGATCTCTGAATATTAGCAGGTTTGGGCCTGGTTAGTACATGGATGAGAGACTGCCTGGGAATACCAGGTGCTTTAAACTTTTTGGAAAATTTCACGATTTATAAAATAATCTTGCAAAAAAAAAAAAAAAAAAGAGTCAATGCCCGATCTCTGAATCTTAGCAGGTTTAGGTCTGGTGAGTACTTGGATGAGAAACTGCCTAGGAATACCAGGTGCTTTAAGCTTTTTGGAAATGTTTCACTTAGTATATAATAATTTTGCTGAAAAATAGATTCAATGCCCGATCTCTGAATATTAGCAGGTTTGGGCCTGGTTAGTACATGGATGAGAGACTGCCTGGGAATACCAGGTGCTTTAAACTTTTTGGAAAATTTTACGATTTATAAAATAATCTTGCAAAAAAAAAAAGAGTCAATGCCCGATCTCTGCATCTTAGCAGGTTTAGGTCTGGTGAGTACTTGGATGAGAAACTGCCTAGGAATACCGGGTGCTTTAAGCTTTTTGGAAATGTTTCACTTAGTATAAAATAATTTTGCTAAAAAATAGATTCAATGCCCGATCTCTGAATCTTAGCAGGTTTAGGTCTGGTTAGTACTTGGATGAGAGACTGCCTAGGAATACCAGGTGCTTTAAACTTTTTGGAAAATTTCACGATTTATATAATAATCTTGCAAAAAAAAAAAAAGAGTCAATGCCCGATCTCTGAATCTTAGCAGGTTTAGGTCTGGTTAGTACTTGGATGAGAGACTGTCTAGGAATACCAGGTGCTTTAAGCTTTTGGGTTTTCTTTCCTACTTATATAATGTACTGGCGATTAGATGGGCTGGTCTTTAAATAGCCCTCTCTTTGCAGCAGTCTTCGCTTACGGCCATACCAACCTGGCTATGCCCGATCTCGTCTGCTCTCGGAAGCTAAGCAGGTTTGGGCCTGGTTAGTACTTGGATGGGAGACCGCTTGGGAATACCAGGTGCTGTAAGCATTTTGGAAACTTTTCACTTAGTATATAATAATTTTGCCAAAAAATAGAGTCAATGCCCCATCTCTGAATCTTAGCAGGTTTAGGTCTGGTGAGTACTTGGATGAGAGACTGCCTAGGAATACCAGGTGCTTTAAGCTTTTTGGAAATGTTTCACTTAGTACATAATAATTTTGCTAAAAAAATAGATTCAATGCCCGATCTCTGCATCTTAGCAGGTTTAGGTCTGGTTAGTACTTGGATGAGAGACTGCCTAGGAATACCAGGTGCTTTAAGCTTTTGGGTTTTCTTTGCTACTTATATAATGTACTGGCGATTAGATGGGCTGGTCTTTAAATAGCCCTCTCTTTGCAGCAGTCTTCGCTTACGGCCATACCAACCTGAGGGCGCTAGAGAGCTACAGGAAGTGTTGGCTGCAGTAGGGAGAGGAAGGCTCTCCTCCATTTTGTTTTTTCAGTTTGTGTTTGTTTGTAAGTTGTTTTTGGACTTAAGTTCAGTTTTTTTTGTTGTTGTGTTTTTCAGTTTTAAACCACCTAACAGCAGCTTTTTGCTGGCTGGAGGGTGGTTTCTTTGTTTTTTTGTTTTTCTCTTAAAATGGACGGATTAATGGATCACGACACAGGACCGGCTGGAGAGACACGTATGGCAAACGACACTGGACTGTTTGGAGAGAGACGTATGGCAAACGACACTGGATTGGCTGGAGAGAGACGCATGGCAAACGATAATGGACTGGCTGGAGAGAGACGCATGGCAAACGATAGTGGATTTGGCGGAGAGACACGATCAGTAAATGTCACTGGACTGGGAAATCGACTACGAGCTGGGAATGGAAATAACCAAGGTGCGATGGACAAATTTCTTGAAAGAAAATATCTAAAGGAGGCTACAGTGATTGTGAACGTAGAGAATGTGATCGAGGTGAGAGCAGAGGATATCATCAAGGCTGTATCAAAACAATGTGGACACGGGAAAATCCTGGCACTAAGGCCAAGACAAGGAAAAGAATATGAATTAACAATGGAGAAAGAAGAAACATGTGACAAACTGATTGATGGACTGATGATAAAAGGAGTGAACTGTGAGGTAAAAAATTTGCAAAACAGAGATTATGTTGATTCCTTCATGCACCTGCCCGTCTATATTGATGACAAAGAAATTATAGGTAAATTGGAAGGATGGGGAGTTAATCCCATTTCACAGATAAAAAGAAGATGTTACCCGGGCACTGACATAGAAGACGGAACAAGGTTCCTAAAAGTGAGATTCCCCAAAGATGTCGCATCCTTGCCATATAGCACAAAGCTGGAAACAGCAGAAGGGCAGCAGTATTTTAGGGTGATGCACAGCCATCAGGTGAAGACCTGTAGGCTGTGCATGAGCCCTGGACACCTGCTGAAAGACTGCCCAGATTTTAAGTGCCGGAAGTGCGAGGAGAGGGGACATTTTGCAAGAGATTGCAATGCTGTCAGATGCCCAGGGTGTCAAGAAGTTTTAAATAAATGTGAATGTTGGATGGAAAGAGAGGAAGGAGGTATGGAACTTCAGTTGGACGGACAGGTGCATGAAGGAAACAGCGAGGTGGAAAGAGAAACTGATGAAGGACAAGAGGAAGGCGGATTGCAACAAGAAGAAACAGAAGGAGGAGCGAGCAACAGAGAGGAAGAAGGAGAAAAAGTAAATGATGCAGACGAGGAGCATACAACAGAACAGGACACCCAATGGACGGAAATGGAAATATCGGACAGTTTTAAAAATCTTTTAGATGGCATGGACGGAGATGGACATAGAATGGATGATCAAAACAAAGAAATGGACAGTGGAGAAGAAACGAGGATGGATAACATGGAAAAAGACAGAGAGGAGAGAGGACAAATAAGAAGGCGAACATTAAAGGTAAAACCAAATGTGGAAAATGCTAGAAAAAAGATAATGACAATGGGCGGAGTGAAAATTGTAAACAGATATGAAGTGTTAAGTGGGTTGGAGGGAGAAGATGGAAAGTGATGTTTGTTATGTATTTATTTTTATTTTTAATGGTTTTAAGTTGTGTTACTTTTAATGCAAGGGGACTGATGGACATGGGTAAATTTGAAAAAGTGAAGGAAAAATGCCAAGGCGAAGATGTTATTGTTTTACAAGAAACAAATTGGAAAGAGAGTGTGATGGAGGACTATAAAAAGAAATGGGAAGGGGATATTTTATATAACAATGGGGATGGAAGGCTTGGAAGAGGAGTGGCTTTTTTAATAAGGAAAGATGTTTTTAATTCAAGTAGGGTAGTGTATAAAGATAAGATGGGGAAATGTATGGTGGTTGAAGTAAATTGTGAAGGACGTGAACTGATTTTAGTCAATGTACATGCGCCAACAGAGGAGAAGGAAAAGAAAGATTTTTTTTATGTTTTAAGAAATATCATAAACAAGTATACGGAAATAATAATGATAGGGGATTTTAACACAGTTTTTAGTAAACAAGACATGGCAGAAGGAATGGTTTTTAAAAATGACAAGGGGAGAAAAGAATTAAAAGCATTAATGGGAGAAAAGGATATCATCGATGTGTGGAGAGAAAGAAATGAAAAGATAAAAGAATTTTCAAGGAGGCAAATAGTGGGGCAGTTTGTGTGTGAAACAAGAATAGACTTTATTTTATGTACAAGAAATGTGGAGAATTTTATAAAAAAGATTAAGTATGAAGAAACAAGTTTTAGCGATCACAAGTTTTTATTTTTTAAAGTAGACTGGAGTAAAGTGAAAAGAGGGCCGGGAGTCTGGATTTTAAATACAGAGTTTTTAAAGAATGAAGATTATGTTTTAAGTATAAAGGAGATAATTGAAAAGGAAAAAGAAAATGAAATGTATAGTGAGGATAAGCGAATGTGGTGGGAGAACGTGAAATATCTGGTAAAAAAGTTTACAATAACATATTGCAAATTAATTAATAAATGTAAGAAAAATAAGGAAAGAGAGCTAAGACAAAACTTAAATGAGGAACTGGATAAGGCAGAAAAAAGCATAGAGAAAATAAAAGAAATAGAAGGTAGACTGAAGGAAATGGAAGAGGAGAAATATGAAGCTGCAAGATTAAGAAGCAAAGCAAAATATACAGTGGAGGGGGAGAAGTGCACAAAATTTTTCTTTGATCTAGAGAAAAGAAAAGGGAAAGCAGACATGATTAAAGAAATAAGGGGCAAAAATGGGAGAATAGTAGAAGAAAATGCAGACATTTTAGAGGAAATAAAATCATATTATGAGAATTTATTCTGTACAGAGGGGGTAAAAGAAGGAGAAAAAGTGGAATTACTGAAGCAAATAAAAGCCAGAGTAGGAGAAGTGGATAAACAAGAGTGTGATGATGAAGTAAGAGAAGAAGAAATAAAAAGAGCAATAATTGGGTTAAACAAGAGGAAAAGTCCAGGGATAGATGGGTTGGGGAGTGAGTTTTACATTGTTTTTAAAGATGTTTTAACAACTATCTTAAAAGAAGTATTTGACGAGATTTTTAGGAAAGGTGAGATGAACGAAAGGATGGGAATGGGATTAATGAAGCTGATATATAAAAGGAAAGGAGACAAAGTGGAGTTAAAGAATTATAGGCCTATAACAATGCTTAACACAGATTTAAAGATTTTATCAAAAATTTTAGCTAACAGATTAAAAGAAGTGATGCCCACAATAATTCAAACAAACCAAGCTTACAGTATTAAAGGAAGAGAAATTGCAGATACAACAATGAGCATAAAAGATACCATAAGATATTTTAATGAAAAGAAGAAAGATGGTTTTATAATCAGTTTGGACTTTGAGAAGGCTTTTGACAGGGTAGAGCATGATTTTTTATTTGGGGTTTTGAATACTTTTGGTTTTGGACGGAATTTTATTAAATGGGTTAAGATTTTATATAAAGGTGCTGTAACGAGAGTTAAATGTAATGGGTTTTTAACAGAGTGTTTTAAATTAACAAGATCAATTAGACAGGGCTGCCCTTTGTCGGCACTTTTATATGCTTTAGTTGCGGAACCACTTGGGTTAATGGTAGAACAGGAAGGGAGAATAAAAGGAATAGGCATAGAGGGAGGAGAGAATAAAATATTTCAATACGCTGATGATACTACGCTATTGCTGCAAGATTTGTTGAGTGTAAGGGAAGCGATGAAAATAGTACAATCATTTTGCAGGGGATCTGGGGCTAAAGTGAATGAGGATAAAACGGTATACATGAGATTTGGGCGAAGTGAGGTTTTAACTGGGCACTTTAATTTTAAGGAAATGAATGAAATAAAGATTTTAGGTGTTTTAATGGGGAGGGATGAAACCAAAGCAGAAGGAATTATGTGGGAGGAGATGTTAGGAGGGATCGAGAGAAGGTTGAATTTTTGGAGATTAATGTCCTTAACTTTGAAGGGGAGGGTTTTAATTTTGAATGTTTTAATGGTTTCTAAGTTATGGCATATTTTATATGTGGCTTCAATGCCGTTGTGGACAGAAAAAAGGCTGAAAAAATGTT
Organism: Carassius gibelio; assembly: GCF_023724105.1. Lineage (NCBI taxonomy): Eukaryota > Metazoa > Chordata > Actinopteri > Cypriniformes > Cyprinidae > Carassius > Carassius gibelio. Next base: position 22,232,654 of record NC_068392.1, read on the forward strand.
TTTTAGATTTTTTATGGGAAGGAAAGCCACCGAGAATTGCATATAACACTTTAATAGGAGCAATGGGGAAGGGGGGGCTAGGGCTAATGGACGTGGAGCAAAGAAAGAACAGTTTAAGGGTGAAAATCATAAGCAAATATCTAGACGAAGCAAATAAAGCAGCATGGAAAAGAACAATGGGACATTTTTTAAACAAGTGTAGTCATTTTAATCTGGGGGACAACATTTTATGGATGAAAACAAAAAATTGGATGACGGAGGGGATGCCAGAATTTTATAGAGAACTGATGGGAGCATGGGGAAAATTTTTAGATAATGTGCATTTTAAGCCACAAGGTAGAGAGAACATTTTAAATCAGCCTTTATTCTTAAATAACTGCATTTTAAATCAAGGGAAGCAGGGTTTTTTTTAAGAAGTGGTGGGATGTGGGAATCATGAAAGTCAGAGATGTTTTATATGAATTCAAAGAGGGGTTTTTACCAGTTCAATACATTGTGGATGTGATGGAGGAGGCAAAGGAGGATTATACCAGACAAGAGATTACAAACAAATATGATTTAATTAAGAATGCTATACCTAAAGAATGGATAAAGAGAATTGAAAATATGGAAGAAGAAGATCAAGGAAAAGATGTGTATGTAAATCTGGGGGGGAAATTGTGTGCTTTTAAAGAATGTAAAGTGAAAATGTTTTATTGTTTTTTTAGAGATGTGGTTTTCAAGAAACCTGTTGTAAATGAATATTGGCTACAGATGTTCAATGATGTAACAGAAGAAAAAATATGGGGGAATATAAAGGGGAAAATTGTACAGACTAAACTGTAGAATATGGAATATTTTATCAGAAACAAAGCAGTGTTCACAGACGTAATTTTAAGCAAAATTGGGATGGAGGAAAGTGCAATATGTAAAGTTTGCCAAGATGCTGATGAAGGGTTTTTACACTTGTTTTTATATTGTGATAAGCTGAAAGATTTTAATGAGAGGTGTAAAAGCATGATTTTAAGTTTGAGAGGAGAGGGAAATGGGAACTTTGAGTGGGAAAAGGTGTTAATGTTGGGCATTAATGAGAAATGTAAACATGAGAAGCTGATAAATTTACTTGTGATGCTGATGAAAAGTGCGATTTGGGAAAGAAGAGTGGTGGTGAAAAAGGAAAATGTTTTAATTGATGTATGGAATGTGTTCAGGAGAAAAGTTGAAAATTATGTTGAATGTCTGTTTTATTATTTTAAGTTGGAGGAAACGATTGATGTCTTTTATAATATTTTTACTCAGGAGGTGTTAAAAGTTTTCAAAGAGCTGGGGATTGAATTGTCATTTTTAAAAGATTAAAATATTTAATGACTTCTTTGTAAATGTATGTAAGATGTCTGTCAATTCAAATTAGGAGTTTTGTATGTCAAAGAAAGAATCTTATGTTTTTTTGTATGTGAATAATTGATATGTATGTTTGAATTGATTAATTTCTTCAATAAAAAAAAAAAAAAAAAAAGGCTATGCCCGATCTCGTCTGCTCTCGGAAGCTAAGCAGGTTTGGGCCTGGTTAGTACTTGGATGGGAGACTGCCTGGGAATACCAGGTGCTGTAAGCTTTTTGGAAACTTTTCACTTAGTATATAATAATTTTGCCAAAAAATAGAGTCAATGCCCGATCTCTGAATATTAGCAGGTTTGGGCCTGGTTTGTACATGGATGAGAGACTGCCTGGGAATACCAGGTGCTTTAAACTTTTTGGAAAATTTCACGATTTATAAAATAATCTTGCAAAAAAAAAAAAAAAAAAAGAGTCAATGCCCGATCTCTGAATCTTAGCAGGTTTAGGTCTTTTGAGTACTTGGATGAGAAACTGCCTAGGAATACCAGGTGCTTTAAGCTTTTTGGAAATGTTTCACTTAGTATATAATAATTTTGCTAAAAAATAGATTCAATGCCCGATCTCTGAATCTTAGCAGGTTTAGGTCAGGTTAGTACTTGGATGAGAGACTGCCTAGGAATACCAGGTGCTTTAAAATTTTTGGAAAATTTCACGATTTATATAATAATCTTGCAAAAAAAAAAAAAAAAGAGTCAATGCCCGATCTCTGAATCTTAGCAGGTTTAGGTCTGGTTAGAACTTGGATGAGAGACTGCCTAGGAATACCAGGTGCTTTAAGCTTTTGGGTTTTCTTTCCTACTTATATAATGTACTGGCGATTAGATGGGCTGGTCTTTAAATACCCCTTTCTTTGCAGCAGTCTTCGCTTACGGCCATACCAACCTGGCTATGCCCGATCTCGTCTGCTCTCGGAAGCTAAGCAGGTTTGGGCCTGGTTAGTACTTGGATGGGAGACCGCTTGGGAATACCAGGTGCTGTTTTTTTACCCCAATTTTTATTATACAGACAAAATGAAAAACAAACAATCATAAAAGAGAAAACATTGTCTGCACTTTTTTCCTTTTTGCACATTTCTTTCCCACATATAACTAAATGAGGAAAGAGACAAGGAGAATAATAAAAATAAATAAATAGACATAGCCACCCCCCACCCTAAGAACCCCCAGGAGGATTAGAAAATATAAGACAAACAGTATTTGTATACAATTATACTTATAAGATGCATATAATAAAAAAGAGAGAGAAAAAAGAAAAGGAGAAACAAGCATAATCAACTATACCAATAGTATATATGAATGGTAAAGTATTAATTGGAAATAGTATAAAGAAGCATACAAACAAACACATATGCATCCAAAACAATACACACATATACCGGTTCAAAAATCGGTTCAATGTTTGCAAACCCATGATTTACATAATTAGTCGGAATCTAGAGAGGACATGGAGTCATAGAGATTTAGAATCGGGTTCCAAGTTTTATAAAATTTATCGGTTGAGCCCCGAGTAGCATATTTCAATTTTTTAAGTGAAAGGAATGACATCAGATCCTTTAACCAAGAGGTAGTTGGGGGAGGGGTTGGACACTTCCAATGCAACAAGATGCACCTTCTAGCTATAAGAGAAGCAAAGGCAATAACCTCTGCTTTCTGCCTTGTGATAGAAGACAGGAGAGACACGCCGAAGATGGCAACTATAGGACATGGAGATAAAGAAACATGCAGAGCCCTAGACATGAAGTCAAAAAAAGAAGCCCAAAATGAGGCCAATTTTGGGCAGCTAAAGAACGTATGAGTGTGATCAGCGGGAGAGAAGGAGCATCTGGTACAGGAGTCTTCTGTTTGTGGGAACAATTTATGAAGTCTAGCTTTAGTCAAATGAATTCGATGCAAAACATTTAGCTGAATGAGACTTAGCCGAGCACATACAGTGGTAGAGTTAACTCTAGCAAGGGCCTCAGACCATAGCTCTTGCGATAACTTAATTTGCAACTCATTCTCCCAGGTTATCTTCAAGCAGTTGAGATAAGATGTACTAGATGAAAGTAACATGGCATGGATAGAAGATATACGACTACCACCTGTAGAAGCTGACAATAATTTCTCAAGCAGAGATTTTTCTGGTAATAGAGGGAAACTGGGGAAATTGGTTTTGGCAAAATTACGGAGTTGAAAATACCTGAACAAACCTGTAGAGTGTAAGTTAAATTTGGAAATAAGATTGGTAAATGTAGCAAAATAATTATCAATAAAAAGATCTGAAAAACAAACAATGCCCTTATCTCGCCATCTTTTAAAGGTGTGATCAATACCTGGTGGCAAAAAAAAGTGATTATTGCAAATAGGACTTGAGACGGATAGTGACTCCAAAAGAAAATGTTGTCGAAATTGTTTCCAAATTTTTAATGTCGATAACACAATGGGATTTTTAGTATAACTAGAGGGACGCAGAGACAAAGGAGCAAAGACTAGTGCTGGGAGGGAAGAAGAAAGGCAAGAAGTAGCTTCTAGAGTGCACCAGTTGACCTCCGGTGCATTACACCATAAGAAAATCTTCGAAATATTAGCGGACCAGTAATAAAAAATAAAATTTGGCAGGGCTAGACCTCCGTCACATTTGTTTCGTTGAAGGATAGATCTATTAACCTTAGGAATCTTACCTGCCCAAATGAATGAAGCAAGAATTTTATCTAAGCATTTGAAAAAAGATTTAGGTAGAAAAAGAGGGAGAGACTGAAAGAGAAATAAAAGTCGTGGCAAAACATTCATTTTAATGGTCTCCACTCTTCCTACAAGAGAAAGGGGCAGGCTGTCCCACCGTTTTAAATCAAGCTTAATTTGATCAACCAAATTTGTGAAGTTATTCTTAAACAGAGAACTGAAAGGGTATGAAATGTTTACGCCTAAATATCGAAATCCTGCAGGGGAGAAATGAAAGGGTAGGGCGCTTTTAGAAATTTTCTTAGCCATATCATTTATAGGGAAACATTCGCTTTTTGTAAAGTTTAATTTGTAACCTGAAAAAGAGCCGAAGGTGTCAAGCAAGTGCATAATCTCATTCACACAGCCAACTGGATCTTGAACATACAACAACAAGTCATCAGCATACAGAGAAACCCGATGTTCCGTGCCACCCCTATGAATCCCACATATAGACGGAGATGTTTTTAAAGCGATAGAAAGAGGCTCGATGGCTAAAGCAAAGAGCAGAGGAGACAGAGGGCAACCCTGCCATGTCCCACGGAAGAGGGGAAAGAATGATGAACTATCAGCATTAGTTTTAACACTTGCAGAGGGAGCAGTGTATAAGAGACGAATCCATGAAATAATATTGTTCCCTAAGCCAAATTTTTTTAATGCAGTGAATAAATAATTCCATTCGACACGATCAAATGCTTTTTCAGCATCAAGGGAAATGATCATTTCAGACTTAGTAGAAAGAGATGGACTAAAAAGAATGTTTAGCAAACGCCGGATATTAGATGACATCTGACGTCCCCTAATAAACCCAGTCTGATCCTCAGATATAATATTAGGAAGACACACATCTATGCGCTTTGCCAGCACCTTTGCTAGAATTTTTACGTCAGCATTCAATAAACTGATAGGCCTATAGCTACCGCATAAAGTTGGGTCTTTATTTTTTTTTTTATAGAAGGGAGATAGATGCTTGATTCAATGAGGTTGGGAGAAAACCGTGCTCAAACGACTCCTTGTACATGTCAGACAATAAGGGGGCTAACTGCACTGAGAATTTCTTATAAAAATCTAAGGGGAAGCCATCAGGCCCTGGAGCCTTGTTACACTGCATGAGACCAATGCAAGTGGTGATTTCATCTAATCTAAGAGGTTCATCCAATGTCTCCTGTGTTGATGTATTAATAGTAGGTATATTTAAATTATGTAAGAAAGACTCCATTAAGGAAACATCAGAAGGAGGTTGAGAAGTATAGAGACTGGAATAAAAGGAGGAAAAGACAGAATTAATTTTTTGAGGATCAGTAACAAGCTTATTAGAATGGTTATCATAAATCTGTGTAATAACGCGGGATGCGGCCTGGTGTTTAAGCTGGGAGGCAAGAAGACGGCCTGCTCTTTCCCCATGTTCATAATAGGTGGCTTTAGTCCTTTTAAGTAAATATTCTGCTTTATTTGTTGAAAGCAAATCAAATTCAGTTTGCAACTTCAAACGTTTCACCTTAAGATCGGGTTTGGGATTGCGGGAATACTGGCTATCCACCTCTAAAATTGAATGGATAAGCTCTTGCTGACGAGATTTCCTGATCTTAGCTAAGTGAGCACTAAAAGAAATTATTCTGCCACGAATAAACGCTTTAAATGTCTCCCATAAAAGAGAAGCAGATACTAATTCAGTTTTGTTAGTCTCAATGAAAAAGTCAATATTTTTGGATAAAAATTCACAGAAATCAGTTCTGGCAAGAAGTCTTACATCGAATTTCCACTGAGGTCGGCTCCTAAAAGGAGGTAAAAAAGAAATATCTAACATATGTGGGGCATGATCGGAAATAACAATGGCTGAGTAATCTGAAGAAATAACTGAAGAAAGTAGGGCTTTGTCAAGAAAGAAGTAATCGATCCGTGAGTAAACATGGTGCACGCTAGAGAAAAATGAAAATACTTTATCAGAAGGATGGAAAAAGCGCCAGGGGTCTACACAGCCTATTTGGTTTGTCAGTGAAATTAAAGACCTGGACATAGTGGAAGATGATGTAGATTTAGTCACAGATTTATCCAGATTATTATCGATAACACAGTTGAGGTCCCCTCCAAAAATAAGGTGATCGGTATCAAGATTTGGGATTTTCGAGAAAAGCATGGACATAAAAGTAGGGTTGTCCCAATTAGGGGCATATACATTTACTAAAACTACAGGGGTATGAAAAAGAACACCACTGACAATTACAAAGCGTCCTTCAAGATCTGAGATTACTTGCTTTGCTAGGAACATGACTCTTTTATGTATCAAAATTGCAGTACCTCTGGATTTACTATTAAAACTAGAGTGATACACTTGACCAATCCATTGTTTACGCAACCTGATGTGATCACCCATCCGCAAATGCGTCTCCTGGAGAAACATAATATCAGAGGACAGTGTTTTTAGATGTGAAAAAACTCTGGAACGTTTAATTTGGCCACCTAACCCACGTACATTCCATGTAATGAGTCTAATATTGTGCCCAACCCCTCCCCCCTTTGAGTTAACAGGGGGCTTATTCATAAAACTGCAAAGGAGAACATAATGAACTAAATTGGCGGAAAAATAAAAACAACAATGTTATTTTAACATCAAGCCGGTTAACATGTGTGAAAAACAAAATTAAAAACCAAATAAGACACAAGATCCTCCATCAAACACAACCCCAGAACATGCCCAGAACATAGAGAACAAAAACACAAATATTTTCAAAAACAACAAAAGAAAAACCCTTCTGATACTCGTCCACTTAGACATTGCGAGTCGCCAGAAAAAACTTTATCTCAACCGATTAAGTAGTGGAGTTGACTCCGACAAACTTAAAGAATTTAACACCAATAAGACAAGCTCTCCTGATAAGGAAAAGACAGGATGCAGTTCAGCAAATGTGCAAAACGAGTACACAAGTTGAA
>NC_068392.1:22244660-22252160 GCF_023724105.1 Carassius gibelio
AGATGGCACTCAGTACTTTAGGGTCATACATGATGGACAGCAAAAACTATGTCGGATGTGTATGCAGCCAGGACACATTTTCAGGGACTGTCCTGATTTCAAATGTTATGAATGCTTTGAGCAAGGGCATTTCGCGAAAGACTGTAAAGCTGATAAATGTCTGGATTGTGGGAAAGTATTCATAAGGTGTGACTGTGAAAGTGAACATGAAGAAGAGACAAATGATAAAACTGAACATGGTGAACCAGAGGAGAATATGGAGAGTATGGAAATAGTCATAAATGAGGGAGAGGAAGATGGGTCTCTGAATGATAGTAAAAGTCAGGAGCAGGAAAAGGGGGGGGGATAAGGAGTTGGAGAGAAGAGAGGGGTTTGAAATGGTGGAACATATGATAGAGGGGTGTAAGGGTCCGGTGGATGTTATAATAAAAGAAAGACAGGAGGAAAAAAAGGAGAAGGAGCAAGTAGAGGAATGCATAGAAGTAAATTTGGAGGAGCTGAGGAGGGGAATGAAGAGAGGAATATTGGACACCAAAACATATGTAGGAGAAAGTAGAGATAAAGGACAGAGAAGGAGAAGAAACTCAGGTACAAATGAAGATGGAGTTTTAATGGAGAATGTGGGAGAAAAGTATGAAAAATGAATGTTTTGTTGTTAATGGCTCTTTGTTTTGTTTCAATCAATGTGAGGGGTTTAACAAAAATTGATAAATTTGGGAAAATGAAAGCGCTATGCAAAAAAGCTGATGTGATATTATTACAAGAAACATTTTGGAAAGATGAAATGATTGAATGTTTTAAAAGAAGTTGGAGAGGAGGAATTTATTATAACAATGGTGGGGGGATTGGGAAAGGCGTTGCGGTTTTATGTAAAAGACACATGAATGATGATGTTGAAATCATATATCGGGATAATGGAGGGAAATGTATTATTGTGAAAATGGTTATAGGAGGGGAAAATGTTTTTGTGTGTAATGTACATGCGCCAAATGAAGAGGCAGAAAAGAAAATGTTTTTTTAAGGATTTAAATGGTCAGATGGAGAAATGGGAAAATATTATTGTAATGGGAGATTTTAATACAGTTTTTAGTAGACTGGATATAGCGAATGATATGGTTTATAAAAGAGATAGTGGGAGGGAAGAATTGCTTAAATTAATGGATAAATATGATCTAATTGATATATGGAGAGAGAGGAATGAGGGTATAAAAGATTTTTCAAGACGACAATTGGTGAAGGATAAAATGAAGCAAAGTAGAATAGATTTTATATTAATTACAAGAAACATGGAGAGGAAGATGGATAAAATATATTATAAGATGACTTCTTTAAGTGATCATGGGATGTTAATAGTACATATGAATGAAACAGGGGTGGAGAGAGGAAAGGGAATATGGTGTTTAAATAATGAACTTTTGAAAGATGAAGGGTATAAAATGAAGATAGTAGAAATAATAATGAAAGAGAGAGAAAATGAAATTTATGAGGAAGATAAAAGAGTATGGTGGGATAATGTAAAGTATGAAATAAAAAAATATTCAATAAGGTATAGTGGTTTGATACACATGACTAAGAGGAGAGAAGAGCAAAGTGTTAGAAGGGTGTTGAAAGAAGAACTACAAAAAGAGAAAGGGGATATAGAAACAATTTTAGTATATGAGAATAGATTAAAGGAGATTGAAGAACTAAAATGTAGAGGGGCTATGATTAGAAGTAGGGCTAAACATGTAATAGAAGGTGAAAGGTGCACAAAATTCTTCTTTGGTCTAGAGGAAAATAGACAGAGGGCTGATATAATAAAGGAGGTTGTAAAACAGGATGGAAGTAGAGTAAAGGGAACTAGAGAGATATTGGGGAGTATAAAGGAGTTTTATGAATGTCTTTTTAAAAAGGAGGGGACGCAAGAGGAAGAAAAAGAGTATTTATTAAGTAAGGTTAAAACAAAAGTAACGAGGGAGGATAAAGAAATGTGTGATAGGGACATTTCCGATGAAGAAGTAGAGGTAGCAATATCACAGCTGAATAATGGGAAAAGTCCGGGGGCAGATGGATTGACTAGCGAATTTTATAAGGCTTTTAAGAACATATTAATACCATTTTTAAAAGAAATATATAAGGAAATATACGATAAAGGGGAAGCAAGTCAATTGATGAGAAGAGGAATGGTGAAATTAATTTTTAAGAAAAGGGGGGATTCATCAGATCTGAAGAACTATAGGCCGATATCAATGTTAAATACAGATTTTAAAATCTTAGCTAAAGTTTTGGCAAATCGTTTAAAGAAAGTATTGCCGGGAATAATAACAACGAATCAGGCATATTCAATCATAGGGGGGGAAATTACAGATACAGTAAGTAATATAAGAGATAAAATAAGGTATATGGTAGAGAATAAAAAGGAAGGTTATATGGTGAGCTTAGATTTAGAAAAAGCCTTTGATAGGGTAGAGCATGATTATTTATTTAAACTTTTAGAGAAATTTGGTTTTGGGAATATTTTTATAAAATGGATTAGAGTTTTATATAAAGATGCAATTAGCTTTGTGAAGTGTAATGGTTTTGTGACAGAGGCTTTTGGCATAACAAGGTCAATAAGACAGGGATGTCCCTTATCTGCATTATTATACAGTATTGTTGCGGAACCTTTAGGTTTAATAGTTGCAGAAGAGGAAAAGATTAAAGGAATTGGTTTTGGGGGGAGGGGAAAAGAACAAAACATTTATCAATATGCAGATGATACAACTTTGATTGTAAAGGATATTGGGAGTATTAATGAGGCTATGGGAAAAATACAAAAATATTGTAGGGGTTCTGGAGCAAAAATAAATATAGAAAAAACCGTAGTAATGAGAATAGGGAAGGCAGAACAATTATCTGGCTATTTTAATTTTAAAGAGGAGGTGGAAAATATGAAAATCTTGGGAATTAGAATTGGAAAGGATGAAAAGAAAACGAGAGACATAATATGGGATGAGATTGTAGGAGGAATGGAGAGAAAGTTGACTTTTTGGAAACAACGAGTGTTGAACTTGAGAGGCAAAATTTTGGTTGTGAATGCGCTAATGCTTTCAAAAATTTGGTATGCGTTAGAGGTCACTTCATTACCAATTTGGGTTTATAAGAGGTTGAAAAAGTCTATTTTAAATTTTATATGGGAGGGGAAACCAGCAAAGATTGCATACGACACGATGATAGGGCCTGTTGAAAAGGGAGGTTTGGGTTTGTTGGATCCGGGTATAAGAATGAAGAGTTTAAGGGTTAAGATAATGAAGAAATTTTTAAATAGAGATAATAAACAAGAGTGGAAGGAGGGAATGAAATATTTCTTAAACAAGTGTGGAGGTCTTAATATGGGAGAGGGAATAATATGGATGAAATTGAAAGAACATATGTTAAAGGGGGTATCAGAATTCTATAGAGAGGTTCTGGAGGCTTGGAAAGAATTTTTACCAACAGTTGTGTATAAGCCAGAAGGAAAGAATGAGTTTTTGAATCATCCATTGTTTTTAAATTCCAATATTTTATATGAAGGTAAGGAATTATATTTAAAAAAATGGATTGCAGCTGGGATAATTAAAGTTAGAGATATTCTGTATGAGGTTATAGATGGCTTTATACCAGTACAAGGCATAATGGATGAAATTGAGGGGATTGGGGAAGAGGTAGAGAGACGTACGGTGAAACAACAATTTGATCAAATAAAAAAAGCAGTTCCAAAGGAATGGATTGAAGGAATTATAAAAGAGGATGAAGGACTGGGAAAGGTTGAAGTGTGTTTAGGGGAAAGTGAGAGTAAAATTTTAATTCAATCATGTACTTTAAAAGTGTTTTATAATTTCTTTAGAAGGAGGATTTTTGTCCAACCAATAGCAAATGGCTTTTGGAATAGGTTATTCCCAGGGACTGAATCTGATGACATTTGGGGAATTTAAGAATAAGATACATGGACCCAATAATTGAGAATTTTAATTTTCTCTTAAGACATAATGTAATTTACACAAAAATGAGGTTATGTAAAATGAGGATTGTACAGAATGCAAGATGTGATGTCTGTGGAAAGGAAGATGAAGGGGTGCTACATTTGTTTTTATTGTGTTCAAATCTTCAGGATTTTATTAGGAGAATTAAATTATTTATAGAGGGAATCTTGGGAGAGGAATTTGAACAACAAATTGAATGGTATAAGGTATTTTTACTGGGTTTAAAAGGAAGAGGCAAAAATAAATATATTGTCAATTTTATTTTAAATGTGGCGAGGTATGCAATATGGGGTAGACGTAATGTGATGAAAGGAAAACAAGGTAATGTTGATATGTGGGTCTTTTTTAGAAGGAAATTGGAAAGGAATATACAGATTATATATGAATATTTAAGTATGAATGGGCAAACTGAGGGTTTTTATAATATAATTACGGGGAACAATGCTAGAGTTCTGCAATGCTTTAAAGAACATATGATAAATATGCCTGGATAATTAGGATTGTAAGTATAAGCGTATAATGGAGGGTGAAATTCAATAATGAATATAGAATGAGTGAATATGATAATGATGTGACACGCATTGGAATTTATGTATATGTGAAATTATTGAATAAAAAATAAATAAATAAAAAAAAAGCTATGCCCGATCTCGTCTGCTCTCGGAAGCTAAGCAGGTTTGGGCCTGGTTAGGACTTGGATGGGAGACCGCCTGGGAATACCAGGTGCTGTAAGCTTTTTGGAAACTTTTCAATTAGTATATAATAATTTTGCCAAAAAATAGAGTCAATGCCCGATCTCTGAATATTAGCAGGTTTGGGCCTGGTTAGTACATGGATGAGAGACTGCCTGGGAATACCAGGTGCTTTAAACTTTTTGGAAAATTTCACGATTTATAAAATAATCTTACAAAAAAAAAAAAAAAAAAAAAAGAGTCAATGCCCCATCTCTGAATCTTAGCAGGTTTAGGTCTGGTGAGTACTTGGATGAGAAACTGCCTAGGAATACCAGGTGCTTTAAGCTTTTTGGAAATGTTTCACTTAGTATATAATAATTTTGCTAAAAAATAGATTCAATGCCCGATCTCTGAATCTTAGCAGGTTTAGGTCTGGTTAGTACTTGGATGAGAGACTGCCTAGGAATACCAGGTGCTTTAAGCTTTTTGGAAATGTTTCACTTAGTATATAATAATTTTGCTAAAAAATAGATTCAATGCCCGATCTCTGAATCTTAGCAGGTTTAGGTCTGGTTAGTACTTGGATGAGAGACTGCCTAGGAATACCAGGTGCTTTAAGCTTTTGGGTTTTCTTTCCTACTTATATAATGTACTGGCGATTAGATGGGCTGGTCTTTAAATAGCCCTCTCTTTGCTGCAGTCTTCGCTTACGGCCATACCAACCTGGCTATGCCCGATCTCGTCTGCTCTCGGAAGCTAAGCAGGTTTGGGCCTGGTTAGTACTTGGATGGGAGACCGCCTGGGAATACCAGGTGCTGTAAGCTTTTTGGAAACTTTTCACTTAGTATATAATAATTTTGCCAAAAAATAGGGTCAATGTCCGATCTCTGAATATTAGCAGGTTTGGGCCTGGTTAGTACATGGATGAGAGACTGCCTGAGAATACCAGGTGCTTTAAACTTTTTGGAAAATTTCACGATTTATAAAATAATCTTGCAAAAAAAAAAAAAAAAAAAAAGAGCCAATGCCCGATCTCTGAATCTTAGCAGGTTTAGGTCTCGTTAGTACTTGGATGAGAGACTGCCTAGGAATACCAGGTGCTTTAAGCTTTTGGGTTTTCTTTCCAACTTATATAATGTACTGGCGATTAGATGGGCTGGTCTTTAAATAGCCCTCTCTTTGCAGCAGTCTTCGCTTACGGCCATACCAACCTGGCTATGCCCGATCTCGTCTGCTCTCGGAAGCTAAGCAGGTTTGGGCCTGGTTAGTACTTGGATGGGAGACCGCCTGGGAATACCAGGTGCTGTAAGCTTTTTGGAAACTTTTCACTTAGTATATAATAATTTTGCCAAAAAATAGAGTCAATGCCCGATCTCTGAATATTAGCAGGTTTGGGCCTGGTTAGTACATGGATGAGAGACTGCCTGGGAATACCAGGTGCTTTAAACTTTTTGGAAAATTTCACGATTTATAAAATAATCTTGCAAAAAAAAAAAAGAGTCAATGCCCGATCTCTGAATCTTAGCAGGTTTAGGTCTGGTGAGTACTTGGATGAGAAACTGCCTAGGAATACCAGGTGCTTTAAGCTTTTTGGAAATAATTCACTTAGTATAAAATAATTTTGCTAAAAAATAGATTCAATGCCCGATCTCTGAATCTTAGCAGGTTTAGGTCTGGTTAGTACTTGGATGAGAGACTGCCTAGGAATACCAGGTGCTTTAAACTTTTTGGAAAATTTCACGATTTATATAATAATCTTGCAAAAAAAAAAAAAAAAAAAAAAAAAAGAGTCAATGCCCGATCTCTGAATCTTAGCAGGTTTAGGTCTCGTTAGTACTTGGATGAGAGACTGCCTAGGAATACCAGGTGCTTTAAGCTTTTGGGTTTTCTTTCCTACTTATATAATGTACTGGTCGATTAGATGGGCTGGTCTTTAAATAGCCGTCTCTTTGCAGCAGTCTTCGCTTACGGCCATACCAACCTGGCTATGCCTGATCTCGTCAGCTCTCGGAAGCTAAGCAGGTTTGGGCCTGGTTAGTACTTGGATGGGAGACCGCTTGGGAATACCAGGTGCTGTAAGCCTTTTGGAAACTTTTCACTTAGTATATAATAATTTTGCCAAAAAATAGAGTCAATGCCCGATCTCTGAATCTTAGCAGGTTTGGGCCTGGTTAGTACATGGATGAGAAACTGCCTAGGAATACCAGGTGCTTTAAGCTTTTTGGAAATGTTTCACTTAGTATATAATAATTTTGCTAAAAAATAGATTCAATGCCCGATCTCTGAATCTTAGCAGGTTTAGGTCTGGTTAGTACTTGGATGAGAGACTGCCTAGGAATACCAGGTGTTTTAAGCTTTTTGGAAATGTTTCACTTAGTATATAATAATTTTGCTAAAAAATAGATTCAATGCCCGATCTCTGAATCTTAGCATGTTTAGGTCTGGTTAGTACTTGGATGAGAGACTGCCTAGGAATACCAGGTGCTTTAAGCTTTTTGGAAATGTTTCACTTAGTATATAATAATTTTGCTAAAAAATAGATTCAATGCCCGATCTCTGAATCTTAGCAGGTTTAGGTCTGGTTAGTACTTGGATGAGAGACTGCCTAGGAATACCAGGTGCTTTAAGCTTTTGGGTTTTCTTTCCTACTTATATAATGTACTGGCGATTAGATGGGCTGCTCTTTAAATAGCCCTCTCTTTGCAGCAGTCTTCGCTTACGGCCATACCAACCTGGCTATGCCCGATCTCGTCTGCTCTCGGAAGCTAAGCAGGTTTGGGCCTGGTTAGTACTTGGATGGGAGACCGCCTGGGAATACCAGGTGCTGTAAGCTTTTTGGAAACTTT